>NC_054884.1:1106903-1406903 GCF_018320785.1 Cheilinus undulatus | reverse complement strand
TCTTTCTCTTTTTTACACTCATCCAAGGGAACAAGTAGTGATTATATATCACAGGTCATAATTCCAGTATCCATGTGCATTAATCTGCCGGTCTTTCTCAGACGTATTTCAGACGGTTACAGCAGTTTAACAGTGATGGTGGGTGTGTGTGCTTGTGCCTGGGCACGTGAACTTGCAGCTGCATTTGGAGAAGATGAAGAGGGCATTGCACCGACTATTTCACATATCTTCTGACCTGATGGCTTAATTTAAACAAATAAATCAGGGTTTTTTTTTGGCCAGTCTGTGCACAGACAGGAAAACCCTTTCTCTGGGCCCTTTTCTCTGTCTGTGGGTGCACGTATCTCACGTTTGGTTAAAACCTGCTATATGCATGATGGCTGCCATGTGTCCCCTGCATCAGTTTGATGTGCCAGCTGTTCACATCCTGTTATGACTAAATACAAGCACTGTAGTGAACCCACAAAAAGTAAAAAGACAAAAAAACACCCCCCACTAAAGACAAACAAGGACCAGCACATCCAAGCTCATAGCAGCAGAACTTTACTGAGATAAGGGTCCATACAGTGCAGTTTCTTAAAAGATGAAAATTAAAGTTGAACAAGGTCAGATATATGCAGAAAATGCTTATAGCCAACAAATTTTAATACCATGAAAAAAATCAGTGAAGGGTCCTTTTCTCAAACACAGTTTGTCCTGTAGAAGGGTAAGGGTTAACCCTAACCCCATGCATTATTGATATGTGGGCACAGGTTCATCAACTTTACTCTCAACATTATTATTATGATATTTTGCAGTCACGTCATATATAACTGTTCTTTTAAATCACATAAATAAGCTGTGATTAATCATGATTAATCACACATTTAAAATACTAGATGAAGTATGGTAAACTTTAGTTTTAACATTTATTTAATAGCTCAGCTTAGTAGTCATGGTTTGTAAGTTATAATATCTGAACAGTAATCTCCATAAACTGCAAACCTATTCAGCAGACAAACACATGAAGTACAAAAATCACTTCTGCTGTAAAGTGAATGTAAACTGTTTGAAGCCCCTTTTCTTCATCGATGATGACGGTCTGCAGTCTTTGGCGACACATTTAGTGGTGCATTAGTGACAAATCCAGGTCTGCTGCACGCTGCCAGCGTAGCTTGAGGACAATATTAATGTTAGCATACACAACACCCAACGGATTTTTATCTAAACTTCCATTCAGCAGCTTTTTAAATCCTAATTTACCTGGCTCTGTCTCCTCGCTCTTCATTTTCACCTCTTCACCCCCAGGCACGTCAAAGTCTGCACTGGAGGACTGCGGGAGGAAGTTGGTTCATTTGCATTATTATTTTTTTAATGCATTAGGTTTCTGTGAGCATTAACACGTTATCACTAACAGCCCTAATACTTTTACAGGAGCAGAAGTAGGGGTGTGATGAGACCTGGCAACTAACCCGTCACAAATTTTCTCATCCAGGCGAGATGCAGCCTGTAAAGGCAGCAAGATGGAGAGCAGCAGCTGCCATAAAGTGGTCCCATTGAGGGGAAAGTTGTAGTGATGCACTGATTGGGACAATGAGGGCCGATGCCAATACCAATGTTTAAAATAACAATTTGACTGATACCTCTGCTGATACCAGTGTTTTTTCATTAACTGTTGTTACTTCCTACATTTTTGTGAGTCTTAACTTCCTCATGTAGGCTGGGACCAAAATTATTTTTTTGTTGAACACCAGTATAATTCTATTATTTTCTAACTTTAGAGGGGACAAATCCAGCAACAGAAATCCATAGTGGAACTTCTTATTTAAACATTCACAATGAAAGATAATTTAAAAATAATAACCTCAGCGTAGCCTGAAATAGATAATTTCCATCTTTTTCAAATCAACCTCAACATAGACAATATTATTAGAAACAACCATGTTTAATCCTATTTGTCATTCAGAAATATAGGGATATAAAAATGGATATATTACTCAACCCTACCTTAAAGCCTAATTCCTTGTAAAATGCACATGTATTTTCCAGCTCTACCTCTACCTATTTTAGATGCATGTTTTTGATAATCATCTCTGCCTTGTTGCAGATCCGTCTGTTTCTCCTCTCATCGTGGATGTGAGGAGCAGCTGTGGCTGGCATCAGTCGTGCATAAAGCTGCCCTTGTGCGCTTTAACTTCCTCATTAAAATATCGGTCCTTGTACCAGGATGCAATGTTGTAGGTGTGCAAACAGACTCTAATAAAGCAGTCTGAAGTAGTAATTTAGTTTTTAGAGTCTACATCCGTGTGTGAAAGGATGTTTTGGGGCTGATTCTGGAGGGTCGGCTGACTTCTCTCTCAGACTAAGAGCTGTGTGTTCAAGTTGATACCAGGAGAATGTTTAAAGTGTCCCACTGTTTTTTGACTAATTTAAACCATATCAGAAACACTGCGCTGCAATCTCAGCTAATCTGGACAGACAGCTGGAGGGTTGAAAAGATGTTTTCATGTTTGACAAACATTAGCAACTGTTATCTGTGCGTGTGTCTGATTTTTTGCTGATGAACCACCGGATGCATTGGTGCATCACTAGTTGTAGGCTAGTTTTACTGCTTTGGTTTTACATTTAGTTTTAAGCACAGGTGACCTTTTGCCAAGTGTAATACGAGCACAGAGTATGTAAATGTTAGCCCTGCTAGCATCTAAAAGAAAACTGTGTTACCTCCAATTTCCACAAACATGCCGTGATCCGCTGGCGTGTCATACTGCAGAGCAAATGGTTCCCACTCTAGTCCGTCAGAGCAGATCCACCACCCATGGTCCAGTCCAGCAGCAGGGCGCCCCTGAATCACCGCAGGTCTATTTTCAGCGCTGGCAGCTGCCAAACCTCAAATCATCACTATATCATTACGTCTCATCCTGGAGCGAGCATGCACATTACTGTCACAAATGTAATGGTTAGATGTTGAAGATGCAGCGGGCTCTTAATATATTAGGAGGGTCTTGAGAAGTACAGTGTTAATTTTGTCGACTAAAACTATGACTAAAAATGTTCATCGACAGCCTTTTTTTTTCCATGACAAAAACTAGACTGAGACTAACAAAAATAGATCTGTGATTAAGTTTAGTTTTCATCAAGATGACTAAAACTAGACTAAAATGTAATGTAGTTTTTGTCAGACATTCAAAATCTGTGATATTTCTGCACTGTGGGTAAATCTGTCAAAAACAATGCATCTGTATCTAATTTGCCTCTCAGCTGTAGAAAGCAGGGACCCCAGGTTTAGCAGAGAACACACTACCATGATTTGGTACCAGATTTAGGCAAGAAAATAAATGTTTGGACTAAAAGTAAAGACTAAAATGTGAGGACTTTTATGGACTAAAACTAGACTAAAATGTTTTGAGTTTCTGTCGACTAGAACTAGACTAAAACTAAAAAGGATAGAAATGATAAAAATGTGACTAAAACTAAAATACTTTTCATTTAAAGACTAAACTTAAGACTAAAATCAAAAATATCTGCCAAAATGAACACTGGAGAAGTATTAGATGTCAGATTGTCTATACCCTGCTACGGCAGTCTCCTCTCGTAGCAAACATCTCGTTCAGTGAAGTATTTACTGTACAATCAGCTGGACACATATGTGAACGCTGCTTCGGCCTATAACAGAGACTGTATTTTGTCATAACCGCTGCCTTAACTCCAAGGCTCTGTGGGAAACAGTGCAACATTTATCATCAGATCTCACCAGCCCAGAGAGGAGGAGGGTCTTCACGTCGCTTTGTTGTCACTGTCTACCTTCCTGGTGAAAACACCGTCCTTAGATTTGCTATTATTCCCAGCAATGGTCTCTCAGCTCTCAGCTTTGTGTATATCTCATTCACACACTCGAGCTGAAATGCTTATCAGTATGCAGAGATCTGATTGGTTGAAATGTATTGTGTGGGATGAGTAATAATGCATAAGCCTTCTGTCAGTGTGCGTGGATTTTTAAAGCCTTCTCTCCAAGTTGAACAGAGAAAAGCGAGTCAGAAATCAAACAGATTCATTAGGGGAGTGTTAAAATGTACACATTTAATCTTAATGGGATGATTTCCCTCCCCTTATATTGTGATACAAGCATGCACAGTTAATTCTAGCTCTATAGGTCCACGTCTCTGAGGGTTCTTATGCATGCAGGTCTTACACTACGCCCTGTCATTGCCATATGAACCCAAGTAGCTTGACTCTTAGAGCTGTTCATTAAGACAGCATTAATTGGCTCTTGCTCAGTTTAGGAGCTGAGATTACTCGACTTTTTAATTGCTCCCACGATGATCCAACTGTGCTTAAACCCAGATGTTTGCTATTAAACGGCTGATTCTCTCCTCTCTCTTCTGGGACCCTTAATCTGCTGGCCCGGCTCCCTTGTGAAATCCTTCGCAGGACTCCAGGCGCTTCGAGGGGATTGATGCTGATTTCAAAGAGCTGGCGAACGCAGTGCATCAAACACCCAACGTGGTGGAGGCCACGAATAAAGCGGGCCTGTTTAGTAAACTGGAGGACATCCAGAGCAGGTGAGAGGTCTCTTTGTTTCTTCTTCTCTGGTATGTTATCTGGGCCTTTTCTGCAGGGATCTAACTTCCTGTGTGCCTCTCCTCAGGCTCTCTCTCTGTGAAAAAGCTCTGGCAGAGTATCTGGACACCAAGCGTCTGGCCTTCCCGAGGTTTTACTTCATCTCTTCGGCTGATCTGTTGGACATCCTCTCTAATGGGACCAACCCACACCAGGTGCTCCTCTAATTTTTGCCTGAGGGGGTGTGATGATTTAATGCTTCAGTCTGTTCACAGAGTCAGGAAAGCTCTTTGCACCATGCACTAAACTTTCTGCGAGTTTCTTTTAACAGTTTTTTAAAGTTGCATCATCTGGCTGCTGGTGTGTGTCTTGTAGTTCCTGCATTGTCCACACAGAGGCACTGTTGCTCATGGTTTCAGCCTCCATCATCAGGATATTGTCTCATGCATTTCGGGCTTGCAGAAATAAATCACAGTTAAGCACAAGTTGCCACTAAATCTCCCTAAGAGGAAGTTAGCAGGCGTGCTGCAGAACATGGGTCCTGCCCTCCTCTAAATGATTTAGAAAACAGTAATGAATTGTTATTTATTTGCACGGCGGCAGAGAAAAGCCCGATCACACTGTGAGCGGAGTGTAAATGGGGCTCAGTGTGTGTGTGTGTGTGTGTTTGTTTGCCCAGGTCCAGAAGCATCTGTCTAAGCTGTTTGACAACATGGCGAAGATGAGATTTGAAGCAGATGAAGAGGGGAATCCTTCGAAGATTGGTCTGGGCATGTACAGCAAAGAGGAGGAGTATGTCCCCTTTAATCAGACCTGTGACTGCACGGGACAGGTAAATACACCTGGACGTGTCAGACCATACAGACAGGGGGTTCTGCACAGTGCAGCAAGTATCTTTCAGGAGTTTTTCTTGAACTTTTCCTTTTATGCATCAAATCTATGAATACAGAACTGGATTTTATTGAGTGTCTAGTAGGGGCATATCGGTTTGCAGAGGTAAAGTTTGATTGATAGCTTGGTTTTTGGGTCATGCTGAGGTATGGCTCCTGTCGAAAGCAACAACAAGTCCTTGACTTACATTCCTAGGGTTGTCAGCTTGATTATTTGAACTGTCAGCTGCAACAGTTCCATTTTGTTAAGTTAAAAAGCAAAACAAAACGTGGCAAAATAAGAGCGTCACAGAAATGAGGAAAATCTCCTAAGATTAATACAACAGAAACACAGGGAGGGATGTTGTGGCTATGCATTAGATGATTTTAGTCCAGAATTTTTAGTCCAATTTGCCTTCCTTCCAAATTTCAGGTAGCCTGACCTAATCAAAGGCTTGCCACCAAATCGTCATCAGGTGTATCTTGTCAATAGGTTGTTTGCAGTCATGTGATCCCAATTGACAGCCATTAGGAATGAATGGGAATGGAGGAAAGTTAGTACTTTACAGCTCTAAATGGAGTTGTATGCTGCACTTATCATCAGAACATTTCTACATCCATAGAATAGGATCTCTACACTTTACAAAACAGGGATTTTTACCGCAGTTTAATCAGTTTACCTGGTGTGGAGGTGAACGATGTCACAATTTACTCAGCTAGTTTACTCAGTTATCTAGTTAGATGCAGTGTTAATTTTTCGGCTAAAACTATGACTAAAAATGTTTGTCAACAGCCTTTTTTTCCATGACAAACACTAGACTAAGACTAACAAAAATAGATCTGTGATGACTAAAACTGGCTAAAAGTAAAGCCTAAAATATGAGGACTTTTTATGAACTAAAACTAGACTAAAACTATAAAAGGATAGAAATGACTAAAATGAATTTCATTTTGCCCTTCTTCAACTGAAAGAGTGATGTTTGATCAACCAAGTGAACCTTGTAAGGTAAGCAAAGATGTGCCATTCACAAAAGAGTCTGTTCTACTAAATGGCTTTATATTGTAAGCCACTGTAGCTAGCTCCAGTTTGAGTGCCAGTTTCCTTTCCTTCATCCTTAGTCCTTATTTAATCCACATTTAAAAAGACAAACTGGTACCAAATGAAGAACTCTTCTGAGCTGAGCCAAATGATCTGGATCTCTTAAAAGAGACAGGCTTCCCTTTACAGTGGACGGGAGTAGATGCAGATCAGCTCAGGAAACAGACAAGATCAGAGTTTTTTGTGCTAAGCCATAACAAAAACTGGACTGAGCCAAACCGGACTGCTTTGTGGAAACAGACCATACTGGAGCGTTGTTTGACACTGATTATCCAGGCTCTCCACAGAGGCTTTTTTAATTCCTGCTTGCTACCATTTCTCTGTGCATTTTTAAAATGTTTTTTTTTTTAATTTATTTATTTTGCCTGAATATTTTACTACTTTCAGGACACAAGAGTGGCTTCAGAAATCATAATGTTTCATTTTTGCACTTTTAACCTTTGCAGTAGACTTGTGACATGGCGTTTGGTAGCGTTTCTCTATGTCGAAATCACTGCTGTGTGGTGTCATCTGCAAAGAACCTATTCTGCTATTTTACCCATGACTGACCCAGACCTTCCCCAGTCTACAAACATGTTTAGCGTTTAAAGTTCCTAAAAACAAGACGATGTTTTGACCGTATTCTCTAACTTGTTTTTATAGCAGAACTGAATGCACACCAGGCTAGCCAGCCAACAACACCAGAAGTCCTCCATGTTTGTTTTTCTTCTAAAGTCACATTTAATGTGTGAGATGTTGGCCTGGTTGTATTTGGAGGATTATAATGTTAGGAATTATTTAAACGGTCTTTTTGTCTGCCCTCTTCAACACTTTAAAAGAAAAACTTTAGGAATCAGGAGACATTCCTGTCTCTCTAAATACGGCAAAACAATAGAAAGTAATGTCTTCCTGCTCTGTATCAGTGTTTCTTCTCCCACTGCTGCATGCTGTCTGTCTATCAGTCTCCACCTTGGGTTAAGAATATGGCTGTTAATCTGTTTTTTTTATAACTTTGGTCCTGTCAGTATGACCAATCATTACTATAAGGGATATGGTGTAAGCTGAAGCACAAAAAAAAGCGGAAAAGTATTGAAAATATTGACATCCTTACTGGGCTTGGAGCGAGCTAGACCTCAGGGCCCGCCACCACCTCCAACAACAAACTGCAACCCAAATTTATTAAAGTTTAATTTGTTTGCACATCAGATGGGACAAAAGTAATGGAATCACCAGTTGAGAACCAAGGAGCTAGATAATCCATCCATCCATACCGCTTTATCCCATTGGGGGGCTGGAGCCTATCCCAGCTGTCATTGGGCGAGAGGCGGGGTCATCCTGGACTGGTCGCCAGTCAATCACAGGGCTGACATATAGAGACAGACAAGCAGGCGCGCTCACATTCACACCTACGGGCAATTTAGAGTCACCAGTTAACCTAACAAGCATGTTTTTGGGGGTGGGAAGAAGCAAGAGAACCCATGCATGCACGGGGAGAACATGCAAACTCCACACAGAAAGACCCTGACTGGGAAGCGAACCAGGAACCTTCTTTCTTTGAGGCAGCAACGTTAACCCTTGCGCCACTGTGCAGACTGGAGATAGATAATGCCTTATAAAAACATGCTTTGTTATCCCAGAGCTCTGCCTTTAAGTTTGAAGGTTTGATTCTTGGAAAGTCTGTGATTTTTAATGTAAAGTTCATAGAAACGTTGTTAAATAATGCTGCTATAAATTCTGTTGATTGGGTTAAATGCTGAGGACATTAATCCTCTTCATTAGACGCTCTGCTGTCCTGATGAATGAACAGATGAAGAAATTCACTCACCTGCCCTTTTCTGTAACAGAAGAAAACATATATCAAAAAAGACATCTCAATAAAGGAGACAAATGAAATAGAGTCTGTCTTTGCCCCTGGGGTTTTGCATATCAAAGCCCATAAATCCATTAATTTTCCATTAAGTCCCGTAGTATTTGCATGACTCCACTTCCTCTCTAATGCTTATTAATGACCTCATTAAGGTCCGCTGATAAGAGAGCCCGTTGGTGCTCACGTGAAACACATTTTAATGTCCTAAATGTTTATATTTAGGGGCTTGTCTCTGCTTTTTTTGGGGCGTATTTATATGTTTTCTTGTTTTTAAGGTGGAGGTGTGGCTGAACCGAGTCCTGGACTCCATGCGCTCCACGGTCCGCCATGAGATGACCGAGGCGGTGATGGCCTATGAGGACAAACCCAGAGATCAGTGGCTGTTTGACTATCCGGCTCAGGTAAACAGAGGCAGCAGGATGTTTGTGTGGATTTAACCGGCAGCGATCACTTTGGGGATTTTTCACATTAGTGACCTGGTCTGACATCTGATGGATTGTCAGCATTATCAGGTCCGTGCAGATATTTCAGTCCACTGCACACAAATGTTTTACATACACAGATTCTGTTGAATATTTCAAACAGCAGGGAAGTATGTGAGTGTTCTGGATAATGGCAAAATGGATTCCAAATATTTTTTTCTCTGAGAGAATAAATTTGATGTTTGAGTGTTAAAATATCTCTCTAGCGTCCTTAATGATAAAGTCCAGTGTTTTGACTTACTGGTGGGTACATGTGAGCAAAGGCCCAGGGGGGTTTGAATGAGCTCACGTAGAGTTTTCAGGCCACAGCCATCATAGTTACAGGTCCATGTAGAGCAGTGATACTCAGTGTGTGGCTCTTTTATGTCTTAATTTGAAATATTGTTCCCCAAGAAAACCTTAAACAAATGAAAACTTCGACCTCACTGCAAGTCACACTAATCAGTTTGTTTCCCACTCTTGTACAGTTAGCATTAATTGTCAACTTTTGAATTTGTCTGTATATTTCCATCGCCCTTATTTGCATTTTTTTGCCACTTTTAATCAATTTTTGCTGCTTTAAGCCTACTTTTGTCACTTTTTTTGACACCTTTGCCCATTTTTGCCCAGTTTTTGACTCTTTTATCCTGTTTTTTACTGTTTCCAATTTTTCCCTTTTTTGCCACTTTTCACCCATTTAAGCTGCCATTAAAAGCCACGTTTTTCCCCAAATTTCTGCCACTCTTTGCTTTTTTTTTGCCCATTCTTCCACCTTTTGCTGCCTTTTGCCCATTTTAGTCACTTTCCACTGATTTTTTGTCATGTTTTTACCACTTTTTGACCATTTTTGCCACCTTGTATAGTGTGCTAATTTTACACAGTAGGTGTCTAAGGGACTTAGAGATTGCACCTGTTCTTGCAATTCATTGCACAATTTTTGCACTTTATTACATCTCCTGCTATGCTGTGTATGAATGCTCTGAACGAAATTTCCGTTGTTATATTTATCATGACAATGACAATAAACGATTGATTGATTGATTGATTGTAACACACATTTTTGTCACTTCTCACCCAAATTTTGCCGCCTTTTCTCCCCCATTTTTGTCACTTTTCACCCAGTATTTGGCATTTTATGCCTTTTCACCCTTTTTTGTTGCTTTTTGACTACTTTTGCCTCCTTGAAGTTATTCTTAGTGCCACTTTAACCCATTTTTGCCACTTTTCGCCACTTAGATTCGGCTCTTCCAAAGGTATCTTTCAACAATTTGGCTCTTTGGTTGAGCAGAGTTGAGTAACGCTGATGTAGAGAGTAGTTGAAGGGCAACAACACCTCTCTCTCTGAGGTAAAATGTCTTTTTTATTGTCAGTGTAGTTTTGTGTCTTTGAAGTAACAACTGTTTCTGGTCAAAAATTCCCCCTCCTCTTTAACAAATGTCTCACTCTCTGTAGGGATCCTTTCTGTAAAGCTGTCAGACATTTGAGCTACGTTAACAAGAAAAACAACCGTTTTCATTTTCAAAATCTCACACATTGTGGTCACAACCAGATCTGCACATGGGCTCTTAAAAAGGCTGCAGTGTCTATGGCCAACCAGGCCCACCACGTGTGGTCGCTCACATCCTTTCTTCTACAGAGTAGAGGCTGTTAACATACATTTCTGTGCTGACACACCAACGTTTGTGCAGATGGAGGATGAGATGGGGTTGCTCCAAGTGAGCCCTAGGCATGATTGTTACATGCTGCACCTCGACATGTTTGGCCACTGAGCATCATCAGGACCAATGCAGGAAAATCCTAACTTCAACACATTAACTTTTCTTCATGCACAGCAGAAGTTAGCAAAGCAAATCTCCTTTTTGTGGTTCATGGCTCCGCGCCTCCTCCTGAAGTCCTGTGGCGCCCCCCAGGGGAGGCCTGCCTCACACTTTGAAACCACTGCTTTACAGTGTTTAGTGTCTGAACACATGCAGTCTGATTCAACAGGTGGTGCTATGCACATAGCTGGTTGGCAGACCAGAAGAAAAAGCAGCCATGGCAACCGCTCTGGTCATGACCTGAGTAACGATCTTTCGTGCTGGCAAATGACTCCATCTTTCATACTTACACAACAACTGTGCAGCTCGGAGGACGGGCTGGGCCCGCCCTGCGCAGATACAACCCTTTTTGAAAAGACAGAAGTATTTAGAGTTGCTCTACACTAGGGCTGGGCAATTAATCAAAAATTATATTAAATCACAATATGGCCTGCTGCACATTACGTACCATGCAATCATTCTAGAACTGTTTTGTAGAATAGTCTACAAAAAAACCTGCCTTCTTCATTTTTGTACATTTTTCTGATTAAATATGAGGATGACATCAATGATCATTCCCTTCAATACAATAATTCATATTCAATTTGCAATACGAGTCGGAATCATCACAGATATTTTCTCAAAGTTGTTCGGCCCTTGTTTTATCTAATGTTGCGTTGGTTGTGATGTAGAATGATTTATTGCTTGTGTTTGTTGGAAGATATATAATAAGAGAAACTTAAGGAATAATCGCATTTCAAATCGCATTATTGGAGAAAAAATTGCAATTAGATTATTTTCCCAAATCGTTCGGCCCTCCTCTACACACTGACTAGAACTTGTGGCCATCCATAAGGTGAGTCATAATGGACCATTTGTGGACGATGATTACAACGGTGCATTTAAGAAAGGTGGACAAACCCTCCAGGTGGACTCAGGCCCGGTCCCTTTGCATTCACACTAACCAAACCAAACTTGACTTTTGGTTCAAGTGTACTAGGATCTGGGCCCCTAACATGAAATGACTCTAAACTACTAAGAGAGAAAATCAAAAACACTAACAGAACTCAGAGGGTTTGCACTGTTGTTGAACATGGATATTTACTGGAACTGTAACGCACATGCTGGAAAGCCCGGACTCACTATTCCATGTGGCCTGGAATCCCCCAGAAGGGGCCAACAGAGCTGTGCTGGTGTGTTTGTGCTGCTCTGCAGTACTCTGCAGTATTGATCAGCAGCTGATTTTACTGCAGTTGTACTGCAGTTATTGAAAATAAGAAGAGAGGAGAGGCTGGAGGGGATGGGAAGTACGGCTGCTGAATCAGCGGAGGCAGAGGCTGGGGGAAATTACTTGTTTGGCCACTCAGAGAAACATGGATGATGGAAAGCACATCGGATGTGTGCGAGTAGATTTGACTAGTTGTATGGGTGTACTCTCAATATACCCAATATGCCTTTGGTCATTAATCACAGACCAGCTGTCACAACTGCTAACCAGTGGAGCAAATCCAGGCTGCAGTCTGGGTTGTTTTGACACCTAGTTACATGTTAGATGAGGTGCCATTGCCTGTGTGAGTAGACCTCTGCCCGGCCTATCACTGACAAAAACAACAACTTTCTCTGGATGCATTTAGTGTTTTTTTAAGGCAGTGTTTCTCAACCCTGCTCCACCAAAGAGCCAAATTGTTGAAAAATGCCTTTGCAAGAGCCACAATCCAAGTGATGAAAAGTGGCAAAAGCTGATTAAAGTGGCTATAAAAACAAGTACAAGGTGGCAAATAATGGTCAAACAGTGACAAAAAAAAAGGTGGCAACAAGGGGCGAAAAGGGAAAAAGTAGGCATAAAATGGCAAAAAGTGGGTGAAAAATGGAAAAAAGGAGGAAAAGTGGCAGAATAGGGCAGTAAGCG
This sequence comes from Cheilinus undulatus, assembly GCF_018320785.1. Lineage (NCBI taxonomy): Eukaryota > Metazoa > Chordata > Actinopteri > Labriformes > Labridae > Cheilinus > Cheilinus undulatus. The sequence continues at coordinate 1,394,387 of NC_054884.1, read as the reverse complement.
GCAAAAATGGGCGAGAAGTTACCAAAAGATGAGTTACAGGTGGTAAAAAATGGCCTAAAAACAGCAAAAACATTAAGTTAAGTCATACTTTATTAACCCCTGAATGGAAATTCACAACTTATATATATACATACTACACACACATAGGCTGAATTACATGCAAATACACATGCACAAGCAGGATTCCCTTGGGTATGCACTAATGGAGAGATGTCTGAGAGATGGCCTTGCTGCTTTCATTAAAGTGTTGCCGTTAACTGTTGGGGGTTCAGTGCCTTGCTCAATGGCACTTGGACAGTGCTCAGGAAGTGACAGGGTATCTGTGGGGTCTTGAAAAGTATTAAAAGGTGATTAATCAATTTTGGGAAAATTAAGACCCTTAAAAAGTATTAAAAGTCTTATCACGACATTTTGAAAGTATTTTTTCTGAATTAGCTGTCCAAGAGTTTGAGTCCCAAAAACATTGTAAAAGTGTGTGAATTTATTCATTTTTATTAAAAAACAAAGATGAACAGGTACATAAAAAACTAGGCTATTGTGGGTGCATTCGTAAATTGTCTCTGAGAGCGCCAGAGTGGGCGGGCGAGTGGAAATTCAGAAGCACAAAGATTTTCTATCCCAGCCTCTTTGAATTTTGTTGTATCTTAGTGGTCTATAGTCTTTATTACAAACTAAAACTGTTAAGTTAAAAATATCACTGATGTAAATGGTAACAGCTTGAAGTGGCGGTGAGGTATTAAAAAATATTGAGAAGGTCTTGAAAAAGTCTTAAAAGGGTGTTAAAATTAACTTCAACATTCCTGCATATACCCTGAGTGACCTAGCACCTCTCCAGCTACCAGACCAAAGTCCAGATATGGTCTGACCTAGACTTGAACCGGCGACCCTCCGATTCTCAGCCCAAGTCCTCCAGACTGAGCTACTGCCGCCCCCAAAACATGGCAAAAGATGAGTGTAGAAGTGACTAAAATGGGCAAAAATGTGGTGCAAATGGTCATAAAGCAGCAAAGAGATGCAAGAATGCTGAAACAGTGGCATTTAATGGCAAAACGTGGCTTAAATGGGCAAAATGGCAAAAAAGGGAAAATTGCTAATAGCAAAAAGCAGGGTAAAAGAGGCAGAAAACAGGTGACAAAAATGGGATAGAAGTAGTAAAAATGGGCAAAAAGAGATGGCAAAAGTTGTCTTAAAGCAGTAAAAATGGATTAAAAGGAGCAAAAAAATTGAAAAAAGGCAAAAAAAATTGCAAATAAGGGCAATGGAAATGTACAGACAAAAAATAAAGGTGAAATTAAAGCCAACTGTATTAATGTGGGGATTCAAACTGATTAATGTGACTTGCAATGCATAATTTCTGAGGCCATAGTTTCCATTTATAGAGGTTTTCTGGGGGAAAAATATTTAAAATTAAGACATAAAAGAGCCACAAACCATCACATGTGGCTCTAGAGCTACGCATTGAATATCCCTGCTTTAAGGACGATGTTGCAGCCGTTGCTGCCTGCTTCACTGCTGCAGACTGAATAAATATAACAGAGCCATTTTTAGGCACCAGTTATCTCCCATTTGTATCTTTTAGTCATTCAGACCCAGAAATATGTTTTAATAAAAGGTGCCCAGGTTTTATTCCTGTTTGAAGTGGAGCATGACCGAAAATGTCCGCCCTCAGAAAGCATCCGTTTATAAATCTGATGAGGGCTGGAGAGCAGCGTTGAAATGAACTCTGGGATCAATAGTGTTTACTTAATTACAGCTCAGGTAAAACAAATTACACAGTGCTGAATCACTCTCAAGTTATTTATGTGAGCAACAGAGTCAAGGTGAGTCCTCTACCGATTCACCGTACTGTTTTTTCATTGACTGCAAATAAATAATTTATGAAAGGAACATGAATCATTACTGAAGTCAACAGTGTTAGAGTGTTGCTGCTGAGGGCCACATTTAATAAGAAAACAGCTTTGTGCAAATGTGTGTTTTCAGCCTGTGTGTGTATTCTGTGGCGGTTTAACCACGGCGGCGGCTCATTACGTAGTCAGGTCCTCAGCTGATCCCTATTCTGCCCTCCAGACACTCTCTGCAGGTGAAGGAGAGCGCTGAGGAGCAGAGGCTTCACTTCCATGAGATCACAGTAAAAAAAAAAAACATGCTATCGTAGCGATATACCTGATAAAGCAGCATTGAGTTATTGTGTGATTTAGGTGGCGCTGACCTGCACTCAGATCTGGTGGACGTCTGATGTGGGCATAGCGTTCGCTCGCCTCGAGGAGGGCTACGACAACGCCATGAAGGAGTACTACAGGAAGCAGGTGTCTCAGCTCAACACCCTCATCTCCATGCTGATTGGACAGCTGACACCGGGAGACCGTCAGAAAGTTATGACCATCTGCACCATCGACGTCCATGCCAGAGACGTGGTGGCCAAGATGATCGCTCAGAAGGTGAGGACAAATCTGAGTTATACTAAAACATAGACATTTTAATGCAGATTCTGTGATTGGTGCTGGATTATCTGAGAGGCTATTAACGGTGCTTGATGCACTCAGCATATTCAGGTGAGGTGTGTAATTATCATAATCAGAAGATGGGAAAGCACAGAGTCTTTTTGGCTTTTCCTCAGGTGGAGAACTCTCAGGCCTTTGTGTGGCTCTCACAGCTACGGCATCGCTGGGACGAGAAGGAGACGCATTGTTTCGCCAACATTTGTGACGCTCAGTTTCTCTACTCCTATGAATACCTGGGCAACACTCCTCGCCTGGTCATTACTCCTCTAACAGACAGGTAATGAAGTTTCATTCCCTGGGGTCTTTGTTTAGACTATTGATCGTGTTTAAGATGGACGACACAACCCCATCTTATCCTGTTTGAGTAAAAAGCAGATCTAACCTCCCGATAAAACATCGCTGCTCCCTCATGCTGGTACAGACCTAATGCTTACATTGTGTTGTGTTCTTTATATTTATTCCAAGCCTTCCTTCTCTGCTCTTTAGAAAGCACATTTACTAAGAAAGTCTTTATCTGGTCTTTGTTTTTTAGTGAAATGTATTTGATTTTAATCACTCTTTTCACACATATGCTTGCCCACATTATGATGAACAACATTTACAGCAGGGCTGCCTGAACAAAGCTCATCCGTGGGTGTGCCAGTCCTTCCTTTTTAGTGTGTGGGCCTCAGAGAGGAGCCCTCACTGTGAGACAGATCTTAATAATGATTTAAGAAAAGAAGAAGAAATGTCTTCAACCACACAGACAAGATCTCAGACTCTGAGAGCCACATCACAGACTCCAAGGGCCACGTCATAGACTACGAGAGCCACATCACAGACTCAAAATGGCCATGTCACAGACTCTGAGGGCCATGTCACAGACTCTGAGGGCCACATCATAGACTCTGAGGCCACATCACAGACTCTGAGGGCCACATCACAGACTCTGAGAGCCACATCACAGACTCTGAGGACCACATCACAGACTCCAAAGAGCCACATCACAGACTCCAGAGAGCCACATCACAGACTCTGAGAGCCACATCACAGACTCTGAGAGCCACATCACAGACTCTGAGGACCACATCACAGACTCTGAGGACCACATCACAGACTATGAGGCCCACATCACAGACTCTGAGGCCCACATCACAGACTCTGAGGACCACATCACAGACTCTGAGGACCACATCACAGACTCTGAGGACCACATCACAGACTATGAGGCCCACATCACAGACTCTGAGGCCCACATCACAGACTCTGAGGACCACATCAGACTCTGAGGGCCACATCACAGACTCTGAGGACGACATCACAGACTCTGAGGACCACATCACAGACTCTGAAGACAACATCACAGACTCTGAGGGCCACATCACAGACTCTGAGGGCCACATCACAGACTCTGAGGGGCACATCACAGACTCTGAGGGCCACATCACAGACTCTGAGGGCCACATCACAGACTCTGAGGGGCACATCACAGGTCCCGTCCTGTCCGATCCCATCCCGGCTCGTCCGATCACGTTCAGTCCTGTCCTATCCAGTTCTGTTCTGTTCTGTTCCTTCACTCCCCTCCACCCGTCCCTTCACGTCCTTTCCCAACCCTTCCCTTCCTTTCCCTTTCTTGCCCATTCTGTCCTGTCCCATCCTATCCTATCCTATCCTGTCCTATCCATCCCCTCCCATCCCGTTCCATCCTGTCCCGTCCTATCCCATCCCATTCCATCCTATCCTATCCTATCCTATCCTATCCTATCCTATCCCATCCTATCCAATCCTATCCTACCTGTCCCGTTCCATTCCATGCCGTCCCATCATATCCCATCCTATCCTATCCTATCCTATCCTATCCAGTCCAGTCTTATCCTATCCTATCTGATCTGATCCTATCCTATCCTATCCTATCCTATCCTATCCTATCCAGTCTTACCCTAGCCTATCCTATCCAAACCAGTCTTATCCCATCCTATCTGATCCGATTCTATCTGATCCTATCCTATCCAATCCTATCCTTTCCTATCCTATCTGATCCTATCCTAGCCTATCCTATGCTATTCCATACCCAATCTATCCTACCCATCCCATCCCATTCCATCCCATCCTATCCTATCCTGTCCTATCCATCCCCTCCCGTCCTATCCTATCCTATCCTATCCTATCCTATCCCATCCCATCCCATCCAATCCCATCCCATCCTGCCCGTTCCGTCCCGTCCTGTCCCGTCCCGTCCCGTCCCGTCCCGTTCCGTCCCGTTCCGTCCCGTCCCATCCCGTCCCATCCCATCCCATCCTATCCTATCCTATCCTATACTAACCTATCCTAACCTATCCAATCCTATCTGATCCTGTCCTATCCTATCCAGTCTTATCCTATCATATCCTATCCAATCCTATCCTATCCTATCCTTTCCTGTCCTGTCCTATCCTATCCTATCCTATCCTGTCCTATCATATCCTATCCAATCCTATCCTATCCTTTCCTGTCCTATCCTATCCTATCCTTTCCTATCCTATCCTATCCTATCCTATCCTACAGTCCTTTCTTATCCTATCCTTTCCTATCCTATCCTATCCTATCCTATCCTATCCTATCCTTTCCTTTCCTTTCCTATCCTATCCTATCCTATCCTATCCTTTCCTTTCCTTTCCTATCCTATCCTATCCTATCCTATCCTATCCTATCCTTTCCTATCCTTTCCTATCCTATCCTATCCTATCCTATCCTATCCTTTCCTATCCTATCCTATCCTATCCTATCCTATCCTATCCTATCCTTTCCTATCCTATCCTATCCTATCCTATCCTATCCTATCCTATCCTTTCCTATCCTTTCCTATCCTATCCTATCCTATCCTATCCTATCCTTTCCTATCCTATCCTATCCTATCCTATCCTATCCTATCCTTTCCTATCCTATCCTATCCTATCCTATCCTATCCTATCCTTTCCTTTCCTTTCCTATCCTATCCTATCCTTTCCTTTCCTATCCTATCCTATCCTATCCTATCCTATCCTATCCTATGCTATTCCATACCCAATCTATCCTACCCATCCCATCCCATTCCATCCCATCCTATCCTATCCTGGCCACATCACAGACTCTGAGGGGCACATCACAGGTCCCGTCCTGTCCGATCCCATCCCGGCTCGTCCGATCACGTTCAGTCCTGTCCTATCCAGTTCTGTTCTGTTCTGTTCCTTCACTCCCCTCCACCCGTCCCTTCACGTCCTTTCCCAACCCTTCCCTTCCTTTCCCTTTCTTGCCCATTCTGTCCTGTCCCATCCTATCCTATCCTATCCTGTCCTATCCATCCCCTCCCATCCCGTTCCATCCTGTCCCGTCCTATCCCATCCCATTCCATCCTATCCTATCCTATCCTATCCTATCCTATCCTATCCCATCCTATCCAATCCTATCCTACCTGTCCCGTTCCATTCCATGCCGTCCCATCATATCCCATCCTATCCTATCCTATCCTATCCTATCCAGTCCAGTCTTATCCTATCCTATCTGATCTGATCCTATCCTATCCTATCCTATCCTATCCTATCCTATCCAGTCTTACCCTAGCCTATCCTATCCAAACCAGTCTTATCCCATCCTATCTGATCCGATTCTATCTGATCCTATCCTATCCAATCCTATCCTTTCCTATCCTATCTGATCCTATCCTAGCCTATCCTATGCTATTCCATACCCAATCTATCCTACCCATCCCATCCCATTCCATCCCATCCTATCCTATCCTGTCCTATCCATCCCCTCCCGTCCTATCCTATCCTATCCTATCCTATCCTATCCCATCCCATCCCATCCAATCCCATCCCCGTCCTGTCCCGTCCCGTCCGTCCGTCCCGTCCGCCCGTTCCGTCCCGTCCCGTCCGTCCCATCCCGTCCCATCCCATCCCATCCTATCCTATCCTATCCTATACTAACCTATCCTAACCTATCCAATCCTATCTGATCCTGTCCTATCCTATCCAGTCTTATCCTATCATATCCTATCCAATCCTATCCTATCCTATCCTTTCCTGTCCTGTCCTATCCTATCCTATCCTATCCTGTCCTATCATATCCTATCCAATCCTATCCTATCCTTTCCTGTCCTATCCTATCCTATCCTTTCCTATCCTATCCTATCCTATCCTATCCTACAGTCCTTTCTTATCCTATCCTTTCCTATCCTATCCTATCCTATCCTATCCTATCCTATCCTTTCCTTTCCTTTCCTATCCTATCCTATCCTATCCTATCCTATCCTTTCCTATCCTTTCCTATCCTATCCTATCCTATCCTATCCTATCCTTTCCTATCCTATCCTATCCTATCCTATCCTATCCTATCCTATCCTTTCCTATCCTATCCTATCCTATCCTATCCTATCCTATCCTATCCTATCCTTTCCTATCCTATCCTATCCTATCCTATCCTATCCTATCCTTTCCTTTCCTATCCTATCCTATCCTATCCTTTCCTTTCCTATCCTATCCTATCCTATCCTATCCTATCCTATCCTTTCCTATCCTTTCCTATCCTATCCTATCCTATCCTATCCTATCCTATCCTTTCCTATCCTATCCTATCCTATCCTATCCTATCCTTTCCTATCCTATCCTATCCTATCCTATCCTATCCTATCCTATCCTATCCTATCCTATCCTATCCTATCCTATCCTATCCTATCCTTTCCTTTCCTATCCTATCCTATCCTATCCTATCCTATCCTATCCTATCCTATCCTATCCTATCCTATCCTATCCTATCCTATCCTATCCTATCCTATCCTATCCTATCCTATCCTGTCCTATCCTATCCTATCCTATCCTTTCCTATCCTTTCCTATCCTTTCCTATCCTATCCTGCCTCTGGTTACTGGTTTGCCCTTATTTTCCCACCCGTAATTGTTTGTCTGCTATTCTTGTTTAGAGCCCCTATGAAGGTAATGCAACAGATTGCAGTTATCTAATAAAATGTTAAATAATCCAGTTAACCCACATTACTGAGATTGGAGCTGTTGTTGGAGCTGCTAAACTCTGCTGTTTTCCTGCCTCAGACTTCGGTTCTTGTGTTTTTGGTTTGGAAAGTCAAAAAAAAAAGACAGCAGCCCCCAAACTCATTAAATGGTGAGTATCTCTCTTTCCACAGTCTCCTGCACACAGCTTCAGCATGTGGAGAAGCTGACAGGCCTGCAGTGCACTGTTATGGTTGTTAAGCTATGATTGGACAGTCGCTGTTTGGGGAAGGGGTTTAGGGAACGGTCAATTGCCCAAAGGCTGCAAACTCTTCACTCCTCAGAAAAGGTTAAGTGAGAAAGCAGAAATATCTCACAAAGAGTCAAGTAGAGATTTTTTTGCTTAATCAAATATTCTCGTTTGCCTGAAGCTCCTTCAAAATCCATTATAAGAATATTTCAGGAATCCATTTCTGTCTATGAAATTTGGTCTTGTTTCCTTCGCACTTGAAACGGAGTTGAAGATACCAGCTTCTTATCTAATAATAACCATCTGACGCATTTTAATGATCTGCATTTGAATCATTATGTACACCCACCTCCAGCAAAACCTTTTAGAACGGCTCAGCTCGGCTCTTTGCCAGCTGCTTGTTTGTTCACATGCACATGTTTCTGCAGGCTTCCTGATAAAGTTTTCAGCACACAGAGATGAATACCTGCCTCTCCGAGCCCTTTGGCAAACTGCAGCGTTTCACTGTGTGGTTTTCAGACTGACCAGTATTCCCTTTGAAGCCTGAACAAACAGAAACAATGGGCTTTGATGGGCGGATCAGCGGCCGCGTTGCAGGACTTTACCATATGGTGCATGCCCTCGCTGTGCCGCGCCGTGACTCACGCAGCTCTCTGTTCAACAGTGGAGCAAGGACCGGGGGACCGGGTGTCAAACACTCAATCCGTGACTTGAGAAAACAGCGAAAAGTGTGTTTGCTTCATGATATTGTTGAACGACTTTCTGAGGAAAGGGAGGAGAACATCTGGATGCTGTCAGGTGAAAAGCAGATATGATTAAACATCACAGCAGCTGAGGATTAAAGGCCTGTTTTTAGTCTGATACTATTCATATTTGAGTAAATCCAGGGGGATTTTAAAGGGTCAGTTCACCTAACAAGAACAAAAACATTTTCTTACTTACCTTGAGGCGAGGCAGGCTTATTTGAATACCACCTTTCAACATGACATTCAAAGTGTTCTTTGTGATTGTCAGAACAGATTAAAAAGACATTTGGAGAAGATATTATGAGGCAATTTGACAAATACATAACAGACTTAAAAAACGGATATTAAGAAGAAGATAATGATCAGTTAGAATTAGGGATGTGGATGAGCTCTCAGGAACTCTTGACTATTTCAGACATCATTCATCATTTGTCTAGCTCTTTTAGCACACTTTGTTGTGCTGATAACAAAAATGATCATTAAAGATGTACTGCCATCAAGTTTTGTTGAAGAAGACTTCAGGGGGGTTTAAATCAAGGTCCCAGCCCAGAATGAAGGACACATGACCCCAGAGTCCCTCTTTGTTTGGTCAGTGTGTGACCACAAGCATCCTGTGCTTGGACCAAGTTAGGATGGGAACAATTAATTGCTGATCGATGGATTGGTCGTTAAGAGTTTGGTCAGTCATGGGGGAATGTAGTCGATCTAATGTTGGCGTTTACTAAAGAGACTAAACATGTCTTACTCTGCACTGCACAACAATATCTACCGCCATGACATTGTGAGTGGGTTTTAACAAAAGCAATGAGGCAACTTACCCATCAGGGGGCGATTTAACTTAAGGAGAGGGGGAGAGGGCAAACAGAAGAAGTATTCGAACAGTGCAATGCATTATCTCAATTTGACCGAAATGCAAAATGAAGAGAGCGACGCGAAGTGTAGTGTGGGACTATTTCAGTTTAGAGAAAGACCGTGCTCATTGTAAACATTGTAAACTCATCATTTGCACATCTCTGCAATAGGTAATGCAATAGACCATGCCTTGTTTATGTTTAAGAGCCCTAGGCTTTCGAAGGGTGAAAATAAATAAATCATTCAGAAACACACTCATTAGTTATGCTTGAATCTGCTTGAAGAGTTGATCTTAGGAAGGATGCACGCATACTCTGGCAGAGTATGTGGAGGGACAGGGTGCTTGTCAGCAGTGCGTCAGTGTCATTGTCCTAAGAACACAGACCTAAGTAGTTGTTAGATGGAACACAAGCTCTGCTTGGTTGGAGTGCACAGACCCTACATCTGCCATCGCTGTAAAGGTCTTTACACACTGGGGCCATTATTTTAAAATGTGTTTGTTTTGAAGCTGTAATCTGACAAAACATCATGCACTTGAACCTTGCACACTGAGTCCGATGCGTATTTATTTGCCTACTTGCCTTTATTTGCCTGTGAACCACTGTAGCTAGCTCCTAACCTGACACGCCAGATGAATGAAGAGGGTGATTGGATGAACGTTCTGTCTGTAACATCGTGTTTTGTGTGACGTAGCTGTGACCGAGTAGTAACTCCATAGAGAACTGCATAACGTGATCCATGGTGACTGTAGACATGCCAGTACACGACTTTTGTGGTTTTGAAAAGAAAAAAACTCACTGCTGTTCTTTGTTCTTCTTTTAATGAAGAAATGTCATAAAGTTCTGATAAAACTGGTGCTTTAGCAGCATCCACGCTAATGTCTTCGCCATAATTGCACTGGCCTCTTCTCGCTGCTTGCTTACGTCATGACTCCACCGTGCCTGAAAGTATTGCCCCTTGTTGCTGGTTGGTCCTGTCACTTTCTAACCGGGCCCAAACGGTTCAGACGAGAGTTTTACAAGATGGATTCACCAGTGAAAAAACGGAAACGTGCGAATCCATCTTCTTTGCAAAGTTAGAAAAAGACTTGGAATGATGTGAAATTTAAAATCCAGCCTGACGGACAGACTGAGGAACATTTCGGCGTCAGTGTGCAAACATGATTAGAACAATATGAGCTCGGTTTTCTTTTTTACCGACTCAGTGTGCAAAGGCCTTAACTCAGATAGTAGATAGTGTAGTCTAGGCTGTTATTGTTAAACCTATTTGTTTAGTTCTTCATGCTGCTACAGGCCTACAGGCCGGCCTAAAGGTGTTCCTGTTCATGTCCCTTGTCCATTTTGTGTAACGATGCATAAAGTTATGTTATTTGTCAACTTGTCAGTGCAATTAACAATGGCTTTACACCAGAGGAGTTTGCTAAAACTCTTCAAAGACTCTAAACAGACTGACATCTGAGACCCTCTCACCTCTAAAGACTTTTTGTCAGTGAACTGTTGACTTTTTAGTCTCAGACTGAGATTTTGCAGAGACTGATGGTCACTAACTACAAGACTGGAACACAGTTCCTTGTGAGATTATGTCCCATCATGCATCTGGTGGAAATTCACAATAACGTTTGAGCAGAGAACAAGATGTAAAAGGAGATGGAGATCACGTTTGAGTTTATAGCTCTTATAGTCTGATTTTAAAATCATGTACATCGAGTAGAAACAAGAGGAAAGTTAAACACCGAAGCAACTTTGCATGTTACTGCAACAACAGAGGAACCATCATGTATAAAAACGTGAGTCGTCTCACTGCAGAATCACACTGATCAGGCTTTTACTTTGAAAATCCCAGTGGTGATTTACCGTTCCTGTCATGTCAGCCTGAAATGAGATCTAACTGCAGCTCTGAGCAGAAACGTTCTTCAATCTCTTCAGTTCTGAGCGGACATTCAGCGGCTCGAGAATGATCTACACTCACGTCATATTCTGAATTCTGAAGGGAATGAATGTGCTTATGCACAAAACCGGCTCCCATTGGTCGTGGACGACAGTCGCGTCACTGAGAAACACAATTAGCAAATGACCAGACTAAAGACTTACGACAATATCAAACATGTTTGATATTATCGTAACGCCAAGACTGAAGAAAGACCGCCTTAAATTGGCACAAATCGAGTCTTATGACCACCTTACACCTAACGACTGAGACAATGGGAGCAAGCTGCGACTTTAACAAGACTCCCAGGGTTTTACTCCAACTTTGAAGTTTTGTCCGGAACTTAGAAATCAGGTGTAAGGTGTAAGGCCGCCTTAAGTTTCAAATTTAGTTGTGCCTTCTTTTTAAAGATTTTTCTGATTAAATTGACATTGTGACAAACAACATTCACCGTGACGGGGTTGGTTGTCACAGTGTGCCACAGCGTCTTTAGTCGTCAGTGACATCTTTGTTTCCCTAAGTGGAAAAATGAGAGGGTTACACATTTCAGGCCAACACCAGAGGCTTCTGGTCAATGTAGGAATGAGTTCTGATGGCTGTTTTGATGATGAGCACCTAGAATAAAGAGTGTGACAACTAACAAACGGCGATGGACAAAGAAAGTCCAAACCGCCCTTCCAGAATGCCTTGCTCTGTAATGATGTCGTCTTCATACTTGAATTGTTAATACCCCTCAGTTCTACTATTGTCTCACCCTGATAGATTGGTCTAGAGGTGAAAAGTTTGTGTCCTGTTACGCAGGTCATTTATGACATGGAATATCTGTCCTTTCCACTGTTCATGTGCAGCGTCATCATGCCGTTGTGTGCCGTGTGGACATAAAATGATGTAAACTGTTGTCGATGACAGCTGTAATGTAGGGATGTGATGTCAAACATGTCAAGCTGCTGTGAAAACATTTCTAATGAATCCAGGCCTGTTTGTGCTTGTTTAGCACACAGTCTGTTCTGTTCACCTTCTGCAGCAGAATAATTAGACTAAAGGAATCACGCTCGCTAATCTATAACAGCAGGACTCTTATTGGCACAATGTTAGCGTCCGCTCAATACTTACTGCTGGATCTCCAAAGCTGCACCATTATGCAGAATGTCAGGAATATTTTACCCTACACACACGCCGGCATACACACACACACACAGGCGAACAGAGAGAGAGATGGAGGGAGGATGAGTCAGACGGACAGACTGATATATGGCTGCTTCTTTTTAAAAACACTGTAATAAAACAAGTCACCTTGTCACAGCCTCCTAGTTTAGCTCCTGCTCCCGTCTTTAATCTGGCTTTAGTTATTCCATGCAGGACGTCCTCATCCAGCCCCCCAGACGACTGATTGTGAGATTTTTGGCCGTATTTCAGAGGAGAGCCATAAAGCTGGCTGGCACTCGTATCGGGATGAAACACTGTATACAGATGGGATCATTCGTCTTCTCTCAGCTTCTGTCTCTCGTTATCCTTTCCAATATTCTCCCCTTCCATACATCATCTATTAACCAGCAGCTCATTAAAATCATGGCTGTATTGATATTCAGAGAAAACCATTGTGCTCATCATGCCGATCAATAAACTCCTGATTGTCTCCATCAGTTCACTTCAGTGATGCTGTTGTTTTTTTATTGATACCAGATTGGCAGACTGTTTGTCAGTCCTGACAGGTTCCTGCAGCAGGAGCAATCACTGGTGTTGCTAATCAGGCTGTGTGATAATCAAAGCACAGCGGCAGATTATATTATCATATAATCAGGTTATGTATGATGACGGCTGAGACATTGTCAGGGCTGGTTATGAGACTGTGGCAACTCAGAGCTTCTCATTTCAAATGCATCTGGCTGTGTGCAGAGTTTTTCTTTGTTTATTTCATCTTTTATCCCCTGCAGTCATAATAAATCACTCTGGATCATTTTAAGGGCTGGTACAAATGCTGGGGCCATTCCTAGATATTTTGAAATGTGTCCAAAATAATTCCAAAGGTAAAGGGTACTCATCCCTACGTTTCCCACCAATTATAATCTTGTGATGCCCGGTGCTATGGTGGCCTGGAGATCTGCAAGCAGTAGCAAAAGCAATGGAGGAACGTACGTGGAAGTGACAAGCCAGCCCAGAGCATCTCTAGAGCTGTAAAGTCAAGTCTTAAAATGTTTTCTTTCTCTTCAACAACCTTTGTATCCATGCAGCACGGACCGATTTCATCCTCTGATCTTCATGGTTGATGTGGAAGTAGGGAGAGTTGCTGGTGAAACTATCCTAGCTGGTAGTGCTCTTACAATACCAACGTTTTAGCTTCAGTACTGACACCAATTTTAGTATCACATTACTCAGTACTGAAACCGTAGCCAGTACTTGATACTCATCAGAAGCAGGATGTCTAAGAGGGAGGAAAATGACAGTTTATTGACATCCTAATAGATTAAAATAAAGCTTTAGTTATTTAATATTATCTCTTTTGTCTATAATCAGGTATTTGGTATTCTTCTTTGTTCACAGGGACGTTTTGCACAACTGTGAGACACCCTGAGTTTACAAAGTACATTTTTAGAGAAATCTCTAATACCTAATATCTAATGCATCAAGTTTAGTAGCTAACCTGCTGTTGGATTTTATTTTAATTAAATATGATTCTATTTAAACAATTGATTTGATTTATTTTATAAAATGTTTTGTTTTATAGGCTTGCCCTGCAGAATAAGATTGATTCTATAGAAGGAGTGCATGTGACGTCACAGGCAGCACGAGTCAGAGTGGCTGAAAGCATGGTGACAGACATCAGTAGGTAGTAGGAGCCATTTTTTTAATCACTCCATCCTGATGATGTTACTGTGGTCAGCCTCAGCTGATGAAATACGTTTATAGAAATGTTTGGAGCCATAACCGTACATTAATAAAGACACGAGGTGAAGCTGAACTATTACAGTAGATACAACAAGCATTCGGTTAGTGATGAATGTTAACTTAGCCTCACTCAATACTCCTCCGTACATTAAAGGAAAAATAGGAGCTTAAATTTCAGTAACCCTGACACGCCAGGTTGATTTGTTTCACACATCCATCTGACAAACCTTCTTTAGACGGCGTTTGGGAAAGGGCAGACCCTTTGTAAAAAAATCTCAGAGGGTGATTGGGTGAAGGTCCTGTCTGTCACATCTTTACGAGTCAATCAGAGCAACAAAACGTGAGAAGTAGACTCTTTGGTCCGGTCGGGAGAAGGATAAAAACATCATTTTTGAAAAGAAGAAGAAATGTCATCAAGTTCTGATTAAACTGGCGCTTTAGCAGCATCCACGCTAATCTCTTCCGCCATAATTGCACCGGCCTCTGGTTGCTGCTTGCTTATGTCACGAGTCTGCCGTGCCCACAAGTACTGTCCTTCGACGCTGATTGGTCCTGTCACTTTCTGACCAGGCCCAAACGGTTCAGATGGGAGCTTTGCAAGATGGATTCACCAGTGAGAACCACAGAAACAGGCGTATCCATCTGCTTTGCAAGGTTAAGGAATCTGGATATATGACCACATATGTCTACAGTCCTCAGTGTCTTTAGGAAACTTTATGGATCTCTGTCCAGTCCAAATATTTTTGATCAAATGGATATGATTCTGATTTTCTCCCGTTTTCCTCCCATTGAGCAGACATTTTGCCACTTTACCTGGCTGACCACTGAAAGTGACGTCAGTGCGTTCCCTCTGTAAATCTGTTAGCAGACCTTTTATACTAAACGTTGCAGCAGTGAATAAATCACAGTTTATTTTTGTATTTATCTCACCTTTATTTTCACTCTGGCCTCTGATAGGTCCACAGAGGGAGTTAGACTTTTTAATGTCATGTTATAGGGCCACCGTGTAACATGTAACAGTTGTAGCCCTGTTGTCGGCTGTTTAATCTGTTTTTAAAAGCACACAAACAAGACACCAAACAACTAAAGCGCCATGCATTTGTCATTTAGGGGCTCACTTTTTCCTGTTTGCCTGTCAGGCTTTAAAGGTTGCAGAGTTTGGGGTGATATTGATGTGCTTGGATTTGCTAGTACTTAGTTGATCATACAACACGACTTAGCAACCCCTCATCCTCCTGCTAGCAGGCTAGCTAGCTAGCTCATGTGGTTAACTGCACTCCTTAGAGTAGTCATGTTTGACACTGAGGTCGTTGCTGAGCTTGTAACGTGTGCTTGCTGATATCACACTCTTTATTAGCCCCTCTAGCATGCAGGCCTAATGAGTGTGCTGGTTCACATCCACAGGAAGCAGATCTTCTTCCTCACAGGGCTGAGGCTGAGGCACACTGAAAGGGTGACTGGAGTCAGCTGTTGGCTTCACATTGACAGTGCCTGCTGGCCTTGTTCACACTGCCATCTAGTGGAGATCCACGTAAAACTTTTTAATTCTCCCAGACTGCTTGATACTGATTGTTATGCTGAGTGAGGCTCAGGCTCCCCCTGCAGTTTACTGTCCTCTCTTTAAATGTGGGTACATATTACACCATATTTTATCAGATCTCTGGTAAAACCCAGTCAGAAGTATTTTGTGCAGTACACAGCCAGCTCTGGCCCTCATTAATAAAGCATGTTTGTCTCTTTATCTTGACTATTCTTAGGTGCTACATCACCCTGACCCAGTCCCTCCACTTGACCATGAGTGGAGCTCCAGCCGGACCCGCAGGCACCGGGAAGACGGAAACTACTAAAGATCTGGGCCGAGCTCTCGGCATCATGGTCTACGTGTTTAACTGCTCCGAGCAGATGGACTACAAGGTGAATATTCCCAGCTATTGTGCATTCACAGCAGGATGCATCGTGCTTCTTTTCATCTCTTCCTTTGTCAGCGATTTGTTTTGCATTTGTCGTTAAAGATGACAGACCACCTTTATTCCCATCCCTTTTTATCTCTGCTTTTCTGCGTTTCCTTTCAAAGAAAACTCATATCTTAAACTCTGATTGTTATTTCTTTACTTGTCAGAATGCCTTTGCTTTGCAAAGCCTGCACCATGCTTTAAAATGCATTCCTGTTCACTCATACAAGCACACAGCTTGCATACAAAGTGCTCTGGGGAGACATAAACATAATGTTGTGATCTGGCTTCACAGGGGCGTCATTACACCACAGAGCTGTACAGCACCCCCGGCTATACACACGGCAAGGTGTCAGAGCGAAGTGCTAATATACTCCAAGAGGAACACGGGCAGCAGAAACAAGCTGCAGAGCCTCTCGCTGTTCCTCATATTCAGCCATGCACACACACAAGTTAAATCAGTCCTTCAGTCAGCTCTGGTTTGCGTCAGAGAAGGTTTCCTCGCCCTTTAATTGGAGAGAAAAGTCGTCTTCATGCTCGTCCAGCTGCCCTCAGAGGACTGCTCACTTTCTCTCAGGCTAGGAGAAACAGAATGATGGCAGCAGACTTTTCCTCCTTTTGTCATCAGAGCCTGGTTTTATGAGTAGGAGGCCTGGTTTATGTATCATCTTGTTGTTATTCACCTACTCACAGTTTGCCGAGAGGAAATTCAATGAATGTTTTGCATTGCATCACAGTGTGCATCATCATAATCCTCATCAGTTAGTCAGACAGGATTTCCACCTGGAGTACTAGCTAGCACTAAGAAAATGGACTGTTGTTCTGCTTGTAGTTTCCCATGGGCGAAAAAGAAAAAAAAAAACTATTAAAAACGAAGGCTCCATATCTGCAAGGATGCTGTAACACCCGCCAACGCAACAGCAGCCCAGAGATGTAATATAGAGCTGCTGCTTTTAATGTAATAATACTATTAACATTGTACATTTTCACTAACATAATAGCGGCCTGCTACAAATGCAATACTGAATCTACATTTCCTCCAAATGCAGTAGCTTTTGCTTTAGCCACTGCTGCAAATGCAGTAGCAATAGCTTTTGCATTTGCAGTGGAAATGGGTGATAAAATGGTAATGTCGAATTCAGGGGTTTAAAAAATAGCCATGATATTACTTTAATTACCATCATGAAGATGGTGCTGCACAATGAGTTCACTTTTATAATTAATGCCTGGAGAGTTATTGTCCATTTCCATCCACAGCACCACTGCCTGTGTGTGAAAATGCTTTAAGAGGGATTAAAGAACTTCTGTTAATGATGTCAGGCTAATCTGGTGAACGATAAACCTGCCCATACATGCCAGCATGTGCCACAGCACAGCACAGCTGGCACAGGTCTGGCACTGCAGTATCCAGTCTCTAGTATCCAGTCTCTAGTCTCTAGTCTCCTCTAGTCAAACTGCTAGAGGAGCACCAGTGGATCCAATATGATCCAAGACAACGTGAGCTTAAAAACAATTCAGTTCTTTATTCTGGGCACACATCAGTGATGAGATATGAAGAAGTGTTTTAATAATCTTACAGTTATTGTCCTGCAGCAGCAATAACAGACTATTAAAACCATTGATGTTTTTTAAAAATGCTCAGACTTATCTTAATGTAGATAAAGTTTATCGATGCTTGGTGGTTATTTTAGACGCTGAAGTAGTCTGTAACATTTTTATGAGCTTCCTGTGAAGTGAAACTGTGGCTGGACGGAGCGAGCCATTGAAGCACAATGCACGAATAAATGATAATAAATGCCTATCTTCATCTGTCACACTAGAGCCCTGCGCAGGGCTGTTTTCTCTGCCTCGCTCCTGCCCGCTCCCGCTGAATTTCTGACCATTACCACGCGCAACCGCAACGGGTGTGTTACACTCCCGCCCGCACCCGCAAAACCCTGAGAATTCACACAATAATAGAAATGCATTGATTTTGTGTCTTCTCCCGTCCCACAGGAGAAAACACGTTATTTTATAGGCTATTAATAGAGATTCATGGGCAGTGCTTAATTTGTAAATCTTCAGGTCCTGGAACGCAGACCGGGTGTTGTTCTGGGGGTAAAGGGGAAACAAAAATGTCACAGAATACATCAAAAACAAAAAACAGTCCTTTGTGCAAAATAGGGCCAAGAAGATCATGTGACTGCAAACAACCTATTAATCTAAATGATTTTTCAAAAAAGAATCAGCTGCAGAGACAGACGTACAATCGCCCATCGACGGAGAGCATTTCTCTCCCTCACTATCTCTCTGAGCGGCAGCTGTCAGTCAAATCTGCCACGTTTCAGCACCAAGGACAGCTCATTTAGCCACTCTCAGCATAAACATTACTAAACTTTCACAAAACAAAAACCCGCCTTTTCTGTTTTATGAAACTGTACTTGTCACGTCATTTAGTAGTCAGTAGATATTAATCTGTTATTCAATCAGAGCTTGTCACAAAAACAAAACTTGTCAGACTTGCCTTGTTTTCTTTTTCTGTTGAAAAGACCTTGTTTGAGTTTCTTTTCTAAATCATTTGTTGACTCCATCGTCCTGCCGCTAGGCTACTTCCCGATCCCGCAGTGTTTTTTTTTTTTAGCTGCCCGTTCCTGCCTGCAGCAAAGTTCAAACAGCCTGCTCCCTCGAGATTTGCGTTGGGTCCCGTGGGACCCAGTGGGACCGAATCCCAATACAGCCCTCCACGTCACACCGAACATTTCTTCACATTCCCAGATCCTACACAGCAATAGCTGATTATCATACTAATTCAGAGCCATGGATGGAGAGGAAATACTGATGGGTCATTTGTGAACAAGGCGGTTCAAAGAGCCGGCTCTTTTATGTGAACAATAAGAGCTGGATCCCATTAGAGAGCTGTTTAATATTTTCATTACTATTGTTATTATCATTATTATTAGTAGTAGTATCATTTGTATATAGGTTGTGTGTGTCTGTGTCTTATTTGACTGATCAGTAGGGAGGATCTTTTATCCTCTACCACAGGTTCACCATGCATTAAGGACTCATTTGATGGTGTAGCATTAATGTTTTCTGTCAGGTGTATCTTACATCCCAGCCAGTGAGCAGATTTCATCTGACCCACAAAGTGTACTGGGGAGACGGTAGATTTAGAGAAATTACATATTTTCATCAGTTTTAAAAAATGAGCACAGTTGGAGTAAAATACCTGCCAAAATATCAATAATATGTTATGATATTTCTTAAATCATCGGGTCAAATGAAGCCAAACTGGTACCTGAATGAAGAGCCGCTTGGGAGCTGAAAGAGCTGTCTCTTTTTTTTGCTGAGCCGAGCCAAATGAGCTGGATCACTGAAAAGAGCCAAAATCCCCATCACCAAGAGGAAAAAGAGAGGAACTTTGTTTGCTCCCTTGTCCTGATGTAGCTCAGTTTATTCATTGAGTTTAGGAACTATTTTACAGCTATAAACCACTTCCAGTGCTGCTGTACATGCTAACTATAAACATTGTTATTTTTAGACCTGAAGCATTTGGAAAGAGGATTTAAAGAAACGCCGGTGGGGGCGCGCGCTCCACTCGCTGTGCTTTTGAGTGCATGTGGACAAGTGCCTGTATAATGGGATTTTTGAACACTTTGTGGTAATACTGTATAAACCAGTCAAAGTTGGGGAGGCAAAAATGGGACTGAAAAATAAACACCACCCAGTCCTAATTAGCAGAAAAGAAAGCCTTATACTATCACTTTTATGATAACACTTTCACAGTGTTATTCAGGCTGTTCTTGTTCTCTGTTGTCTTTGATGGAGAAACCTTTAAACCAACAATAAAAGCAACAGGAAGTTTTGAGCCAACATGTTCTCGCAGTCATGTCTGAGGAAGAGCATGGCTCTAAACCTCACTGTGTTGCTAGATAAAACTTTAAGTGGGAGCGCCCTGGACCTTGCTGGTTCATTTGTTTTGGATCCAGCGTCCTTAATGGGTGTGCCTGTTTTATTTTGACCTTCTTGTTATTACATCAAAAGCTTCAGATCTATATGTTGCTGTGTTTGTGGGCTGTTTTACTTTGGCAGGTCTTCTGTCCTGGCCTGTACTTCTGTGTCATTAAGCTTAAGCTGGATAAGGTCAAAGACTGACTGCATTTAATCCTGAAAAGTGTTGCATTACCCTTGCAAACAACAGACTGACATGGCAGTGTGGACTTAATGAGCTTCTCAAAACATGGATGCTCCGTGTTGCCAGCCTTAGTCCTGGATTCATTGCTCATCAAAGATAGATGTATGAAATCCTTTCTGGCAGTGCAATCATCAGGATTCTTCGTTTGGATATTCAGCACAATCAGAGTTAATAGCTATGACATGGCTGCTCATGTCTGTCTATCTTCCTCAGCTTATCCAAGGTCAGGCTGGAGTGGAACAAAGTAAACCGAGCCATCCCTTTCCAAGCATTGTCTTCTCTCTCCTCCTGGAGGATCCTGAGGTGTTCCCAGCCAGATGGGATATATAATCCCTATGACAGTTCAAATGTTGACTCCAAATAATGGAGATTTTGGTGTTTTTTCTTAACATTCGGCTGCTGAGTTTGAACTTTTTTGGATATGGAAAAGGAGATCCAAAGTCAGAATGAGAGTAGATGAAATTCTGACAGCGTTTGCCCCTTCCTTTGAGCCTGCCTGACCGAGTCCATGTCTGCTGTCTCAATCTGAATACATCTCTCTCTCTCTCTGTCCATCAGTCTTGTGGGAACATCTACAAAGGACTGGCTCAGACGGGGGCATGGGGCTGCTTCGACGAATTCAACCGGATCTCAGTGGAGGTGCTGTCTGTCGTGGCTGTGCAGGTAAGAAAAAGTCCTCTGCCCCTGTTTTAAAAAGATCCAAGGTTGTGTTGTTATACCTCTTGTATGGAGCTTAATGTGTGATATTTTTATCCTAATTATAAAGCGGTCCATCTAAATCAAGTTGTGGAGAGACTAAACCCTTAAAAACAGCATCACAGGAGTAAATAGCCTCTTCATCACCGATTGCAGGCGTAAATTGCCTCAGCTCTGAGACTAATCCACGCAGGCTGGCACCTTTGCTCCGCAGAGCTTCTTTATAATTGGAGCCTCCTCTGATCTGATTTAACAATCTAGAGAGGGAGAATGCCTCCTTTTCCTGCCCGTGGAGCCCCTTGTTATGGTTTACTTTTATTTTTCATCATTAATAGGAAGGATAGAGTGGATAAACAAGAAAAAACAAGGACATGCTACAATAATTCAGCGTTTGATCAGAGTTTGAACAAGCTTTATTTACAATTGTGAACAAATAATGATTCATACTTATTTTCTTTTGATTTAATCTTCTTAGTCGTTTCTTTCAGGGTAGAAATAAAAAGACTTCCACTTATCTGTGTACCTTAAAAAGTTTCTGAACTATGCATGAAAAAAGTTAGTTTCTAATGAACTCTGATGATATTTGCTCTTTGTCAGTGTACCTGCACTTTCATCTGTGAGTCCACACTCTTCATTAAAGGGACATTTCAGGGTTTTTGAAGTTGGATGGTATGAGGTGCTTGGCTACAGTAGTAGCATTAGCCTCCAGTGATTTCTGTGAAAGTTGATCCTGTGGTTATTACGAGCTCAGAGACATCCGCAGCATAGTGGCTGTAGATGGGAACGTTTTATCTGCGTAGTTTAACCAGTTTTACGTAAAGAAGGGCCAAGAAAATATGTTGGTTCACCTGTACGTGTGTCGAAAACGTATAAAGCAGGAGAGATCTCGAGTTACCTGGTGGTGTAGGTGTGGAAAATGCAAACTCATGCTCAGGGTTCTCACTTGGTTTTAAAGAGCCTGAATAGGTGGAGAGAGATGATATCAAACTGAAGCTAAACACTTAGGACGTAAAACCCCCCAAATATTCAAGACAGCTTCAGATATTGATAAGTAAACAAATGATTTTTATCAGTATGGTGAAAAAAATGAAAACAGTGAATGAAATATAGAAACTTTAACGTGACTGGCTGTTTCATTTACAATCTCACTCTTTTCCAATAACGCCTGCAGAGGTTATTTAATCAGTCCAGGACTGGTACACAGGTAGTCTAACCTCGCAAAGCCACGGATTGTCCAGATTCCACATTTGCCATCGGGCTGCACGGTGGCCCAGGGGTTAGCGCTGTTGCCTCACAGTAAGAAGATCCCTGGTTCGCTTCCTGGTTCTCCCCGTGCATGCGTGGGTTCTCTCTGGGTACTCCAGCTTCCTCCCACCAAAATCATGCTTATTAGGTTAATTGGTGACTCTAAATTGGTCGTAGGTGTAAGTGTGACTGTGTTGTCTGTCTCTATCCTTCAGCCCTGTGATTGACTGGCAACCAATCCAGGGGGAACCCTGCCTCTCACCCAATCACAGCTTGGATATGCTCCAGTCCTCCACAACCCCCAACAGGATAACCAGTATAGAAAATGAATTTACGTTTGTCATCAGGCAGATTCATCTTGCAAAGCTCCATGTCGTAGAACAACTGTACCAGTCAGCATCATAAAAGCAGAGAGGCGGGTTCTGTGCATGTAGCAGCAGTTTTACATGACTGAAATGATAGTGACCATTTTCAAACATGTATTTGTACATTGATTATTAAATCATTGTTAATGTGCTACTTTAACAAGACTGCATTCCAATAGAATTTAAATAATGTGGTATTATGTAGGCTGCACAGCGACGCAGGGTTTAACGCCTGGTTGGACAGGGCTGTTCTGTCTGAGTTTGCATGCTCCGCCTGTGCATACGTATCTCTCTGGGTACTCCGTCCTCCTACCACAGTTCAGACATCTCTGTGAGTGTAAGCGTTTGTGCAGACCTGTCCAGGTAGTAGCACACCTGTCCCATTGGCAGCTAGGATTAGCTCCTGCCCAGTGGAGGATAATGGATGGGTGTTATGATGGCATTTTTAATCTGGCATATTTAGGTACTGATGCTGATGAAAATCAGTAATTTTGCCCTAGAATATTAGCTATCAAATGTGCAAAAGAGTGCGCTCTAGGTATGATGTAAGGTTTAATAGCTAAATAACCGAATTACGGGTTGGTTAAGCTGATTTTTAGTATTTTAATGACAGTTCCTGTCTGGGCTGTATGCAGCCACTAGAGGCCACTGTAGCCCCAGTTTACTGCCAGGCTGCCATAGTGCTCTTTAACCCAAAGGCAGCAACAATTGCATCTCATAGGAACAGTGTGGTTTATCACGATTTTAGTCTAGAAAATTGGGCTAAGGTTGGCCGTGTGCTGTGTCAGGTTATATCCACATACAGTATTACTCCCATCAGTGCTCTCAGGTGTTCCTCATAAGAACAATCAGACACTTTAAAACTGCATGAGTGGGTTGGACTAACACATTTCTGGCCTGAGATAATGTTATTTATTTATTTTTTCATCTTTATGTTCTCTGCCTGACTTCACTGGCTCCGTCTGATGATGCTCTTCCTCGTCCTCATCCTTGTACAGTGAAATATAAAGAAATCTTTCCTATCCTGTGAACACACCGCCCTGTACACTCTGAGCGACCTACACTAGCTCCTCTTTGATTATGGGACTCTTTTGAGAAATCAGCCAGATTCTGAGTGTTTCAGCTGATGCTAGCTCTTTCTGCTATCTCACATTCTGTTATCCTGGATCAAACACACCCTCTCTCCCTCTCTGCGGCTTCGTACGCCCCTCTGGTGGATTCTCATCGTGCTGCTGCTGCCCCAGACCCCACCTTCATGCATGTGCAGCCCTGTCACAGCGAACTGTATACAGTAGATAAGGATGCTGATCATGATGGTGACGATAATAGAGACGGAGCTTCTCAAAGGATCATTATTCATGGCTCTGCCCTTCCTCTCCTCTCTGGGTGAAAGTCAAGCAGCCTTCCTCCCTAAGCTCTGGAAGTCTACAGTACTTAGAGAATTTTAAAGTGCCAGCAGAATGAATAGGTGTGATGAATAATGAATCACGGTGGCTTTTACGTGGAGGAGTAGACCTTGAGAACAGAGGAGCGTCAAACTCCCGCTGTGACAGCTGGCAGCTTGCTTCACACACACCTCATCCATCCTCCTAAAGCGGGAGAATCACACGACGACACACTTGGCTGCTTAAAGCGGGTCTGCTAACACAGGTGGTGGGAACGGCTCTACGTTAAATAAAGCAGAGGCAAACAGAAGGCTCACAGACACAACGACATGGAGATAAATCGCTGAGATTCTGCCTCTGTTAAAGCTCACAGAGGCCCAGGCTTTGAGTAATCTAAAGCTCTGCTTTAGAGGAGAAAAGGAGCTGGACACTTCTGCATCACATATTCCAAAACACTGTTGTAGAGCAGTCCTAAAAGGTTCTGCTGCAATTTCAACACATAACAGACAAAACTTGTTCTATTTGTGATTCAGATTATTTGTTGGGCTGCCCTCTAATGATGACCCAACAAACAATCTGTAAATGTAAATGTAAATCTTTCTGCTCAGTCCCTTAAAGATGCTTCTACCATTTTTTAGTCTGAGCATCTGTAAGGCGTGTCTGTTTCGGCTGTCATGTTGTTGAGAATTAAGGCAGCCCTTAATCAACATCGGCCAATATGTAGCCAATATATTGACTTTTTGCTGTGCAGGGATTGTCTCTGCTCCTGTCACTCTGTGTTGTGTCTCCATGCTGAACTCAGCCAGAGTATCTGGCCCCTCCCCCTCGGATGCAGAGTGCAGCAGCAGCTCTCCCTCACTCAGTGTTGCCAACTTAGCGACTTTGTCGCTATATTTAGCGAATTTTCAGACCCCTCTGGCGACACTTTTTCAAAAAAGCGACTAGCGACAAATCTAGTGACTTTTTCTTGTGTTACTGTAGAGTTTTTGAGACTTTGACGTGAAAGCATGTATCATTGTTGCTTTTCTCAGTGAGCAGCGGGTGCAGCCGTGGGCCCCTCCCCTTCCCTAAGCACTCACAGGCAGCCTCGTCCTTGTGCAGTTCGACTGCAGCAGAGTAGAGGACTAATGCTTGTTTCAGACTGGGATCGTGTTTTGCTGCTTGCATGTGCCGCGCGTGTCAGCTCCGGTTCCTGCCGGTGCAGCTTTCACACAGGGCGCGAGTTTTCCGCGTGTCAGCCACATCTCCCTGCTCTCAAAGCCCTGTCCTTCTTCATAAGTTTTAGCCCAATAAACCCCCCTAAAAGCAACTGGATTCAGTGTATAGGGAAAGTGTGTCGGGAACTAAATAAAAGCATTCTGTACAAGTGAACGGAGTTTCTCTACAGAAAAGCTAAACCGGGCTTTTACTTTGAAAAGCACAAACCAGAAAAGCTTTCATATGGTGTTTATCTTTCCTGTGACATATTCTACCAATATGGAGACAGAAAGTTTCACAAATAGTAGGTCTTTAGAGAACAGCTTTATAAAACAGGCACATTTAAGCTTGTAGCCTTCCTCAAGGTTATCAAGACACACATTGTAAACATATTCTATGTGCATATTTGCCACAACAATGTAAATATGGCTCTCCATTTATGATTTTCCTGTCTAATATGGTCACCAGCCTCAGTATGACTATTATACAGCGTTTTAATGTCATTTAAGTTGCATCTTTGTGAAATAAACAAAGATAAATGCAACTGGTTATTCACATGTCCACATTTGTGTTAATGTACAGTATATATCCTGTGTATATCAATGTTCTTATTTCATATATTGGCCAAAATATCGGATCAGAAGTATCGGATATTGGCTTTTTTTAGCCCCCAATATTAGTATTGCCATCAGCCCCAAAAATCCCATGTCAGTGGGTAGAGCTCACAGTTACAGTACTCAAGTAAAAGTACTGTTACTTAACAATAACTACTCAAGTAGAAGTAAAAGTACTCATAGAAATATGTACTTGAGTAAGAGTGAATAAGTACCTTATTAAAGACGACCCAAGTATTATGTAGCTTTATTTTTTCTATTTATTAAAACGTATTGCATTACAACATATTATTCAGGGCTAGTAATGTAAATTTCACATTGTCATTAGTTAATTAGCATAATAGTTATAATAGTAATTATGATAATAATAATAATTTGATAATAATAATAATAATAATATATTATTATTTTACCTTACATATTTTTATTTAATTGACATAACTTTGTAGAAATCTGTTTTCACTTTGAAATGAAAGAGGTTTTTTTTTTTTTGTAAAAATATTTTTGTCAAAAAAGCCAAATTATACCAACCATGACTGGTTTATAATATAAATTAAACAGTAACACATCCAAAGGGGTGATTACTTTTTAAAGGGGCTTTACTTTGGTTTAAATCTGAACAAATTGGTCTTAGGGTTAAGTAAAATGAAACCGAATAGATCATGTTTTAACCACATCACAGAGCACAGCGGTGTCTGCTCTTGCACCTTTTTTTAAGTGTTTGTTTGTTGTTTCACTTCTCTTCCTCTCCCTGCAGGGTAGCAGTGTTGTGTCGCTGTCATTTCACATAAAAACAGCCCCACTGATGTTTATACCCAAACTTTCTATTCTTTTTTTTATCCGTGTTGCAGCTGCACTGTTTGTTTTTGCATCCCTCCCTCCTCTCCCTGTTGTGTTGGTATGACTGAGTGATCTGTAGCCGAGTGCTCAGCCATGAAGAGATGTTCCTCCTCTTTCCAGCTGTCGACTCGCCACGCTCCTTTACCACACGCATGTTAAATTCATAAAGCCTCTTACAGGATCCAGAGTTTAAGGCCACGGCACACACACCCACACACACACCCACACACACAGGATGAAACTTCTGATATCTCATTCAATCATACTGTAGACAAACTGAGCCAAAGCAGTTCATCCATCCAGTAAACTCTGGCTGATAGCGAGCTCATTTTATTGATGAAACTGTGCCCCTAAAAAAAAAAAAAAGGTGCATTACGCAGAACAAAGTGACAGGCTGTAACAAATGGACTCACTGGTATGTGCTTAATGAAATTAATAATATGCTAATGACTGATACCAAACTTTCCCAGGATGCTTTGCGATGATTTTCTCCTTGGAAGCATCTTTTAGGAGTTTGAATTAACAGGGACGGGAACTGAGGAGGAAACTTTCTTAGTTTTTACCAAAGAAGGAGGAGAGCAGAGTAGATACGGTATATTTGAGACAGATTTGAGGGAAAACATGATTTTATATCTGAGATAGCAGCTCATGAAGAAGAGTTGTTGATGCAGCTTGAAACAAGGTATTTAGTGAAGTTTGCACTGCAGGAAAAAAACATGGGTGCTCCCTTTATCAGGTCCTTTTATAATTTTGGTTGTCGTGATCATTACTTGTCCAGTGGGTGTCGATATCAACTTTAGTTTTGTGATCATATTAGTCTACTAAAGGCTCCGTGGTGAGCAGTCAGAGCATGAGTAGTTCGTGAAAACTGTTGCAGATGCCCCTTGGCATGTCCAGATTTCTGGCACTAACTTTCAGCACCACGGACAGCTCCGTTCTTGATGGCCTATAAAGTACAGTGCATTGTTCAGTGATCTATTCTCTGCAGGGTCAGATTGTAGATTTGTTTTAGACATATCCTGCATTCTTTTTCTCTACTACAGCATGTTGCATTGATGAAATGGCATTGATTAAAAAGTTGTTGGTGTCGTGTGTACAATTAGTGCGTGTCTGTCTGTGTGCTTGTGCTGCTTTTTAATAACATGAAGTGCTTAAACGCCCGCTTTGACTGCTTTATGAAAGTTGCAGTCATGTAAGTTTTAGCACCCACGAGCATGAACATAAATCGGCACCTATGCCCATGTTGCCAACATTTCTCTCATGTTTGACCATGAAAACATAACGTGTTTGTCCCACAGATCACATCTTCTGCCTGATAATACATCTCTGCTGAGCAGCTAATGGTGCTGAATATTAGCAGTACATTGATATAACAACATTTAATCATCTGCGACTGAGATTAGTTCATGCACACATAAGTTTTCGATGGCTGATGCTTGCCCAAAGGGCCAGCTTGCCTTGGCTAAGGTTCTTGTAGATGTTCAGTAACTGAAGAAGCCTCAGGGAGGAGAGGGGAACATTTTCAAGAGTCTTAACCAGTCACCCCCTTTATCTAGCTTTGGATAATATTCAACAAAAGTTTGGTCATGTTTTAAAACACTGTAAACATTTTAGTATGACATTTCTATGTTTTGTACCATTAACAGCTATTCATGTGGTAGTATGTCAGGATTTGATACAGCAACACTCCTCCTTCATGTTCAGGTGAAATGCATCCAGGACGCCATCAGAGACAGGAAGCAGAGATTTAACTTCATGGGAGAGGAGGTGAATCTTTGTCCAACTGTTGGCATCTTCATCACCATGAATCCAGGATACGCTGGGAGGACGGAGCTACCTGAGAACCTCAAGGCTCTTTTCAGGTACGACATGGGAGCAATGAAAGGTAAAACGTGCTGAATTTAAGTTCACTTTAAAACAGATGTGCTATTTTTGGCTCATGACTTAAAGGTTACATTTTTCACCCCTTTGATTTAAGTTTATATAGATCTCAGAGCTCCCTAAAACATGCCTGTGAAGTTTGTTGCTAAAAAATCACTCCGGTAGAAGATGTTTGCATGTATTAAAACCCCTCTGTTTCAGCCCTGCTCAGAATGAGCTGTTTCTGAGTCTGTGGCTTAAATGTTAATGAGCTGTCAGACTCCGCCCCTCTCAGGAAATGGATGTGGCTTAATAGATGTGGCTCTCCTGATCCAGATCAGGAGAGGAGGGCAGAAGTGTCTTCCAAGTGGGAGGAGCCCAACCAAACCTGGGGGCAGGGCTAACTCCCCACATGACTAACCTTGCAAAGCAGATGGATACGCCTGTTTCCTTGTTTTTCACTGGCAAATCCATCTTGCAAAGCTCCCATCTGAACTATTTGGGCCTGGTTAGAAAGTGACATGACCAATCAGAGATGAGGGGCAGTACTTGCAGGTGCAGCAGAGTCATGACGTAAACAAGCAGCAGCAAGAGCTGGTGCAGTTATGGAGGAAGAGATTAGCGTGGATGCTGCTAAAGTGCCAGTTTTATCAGAACTTGATGACATTTCTTGGTTAAAAGAAGAACAAAGAACAGCAGTGAGTTGTTTTCTTTTCAAAAACGACAAAAGTCGAGTACTGACATGTCTATAGTCGCAGTGTTTCACGTTATTCCTCAGTAGCTGTGCACGCGCAGCTCGGTAACTGCTACGTCATGTGTTTTGTTGCTCTGATTGGCCCGTAGAGATATGACAGACAGAGCGTTCACCCAATCACACTCTAAATTTTTTTCAAATCCTCTGCTTTTTCTCAAACGTTTCCTATTGAAGCTTTCCCAGATGGATGTGTGAAACAAATCCATCTGGCGTGTCAGGTTAGCACATGACATCATGAGGGGAAAATCTTGTTTTGGCACACATGTTGTTTGAAAAGCCTGAAAAAGTGATTTTTGCATGATATGTGACATTTAACAGCCACACACTGTGGTAAATTCTACCCAGCATGCTCTCATGTCTTCTGCTTCTTCTCCATCTTCTTTTATGGCAGTTAGAAACCATCAGTTTTCTTTAGATTCCCAAAACCATAAATTTCCTTTTCTTATTATTTAGAGATACAAAAGGTGTTGGAAAATGAAGTGGATTACTTTATTCTGTAGCTTTGAAACTGGCTGTAATGGCCAATAAGAAGTCTTTGCTTTTGTCACTTACAGATCCATCATTTTTTTGTGTAACACAGTAAAGCAGACATAAATATTTTACAGTCAGCTCAGCTCTGTTAGAGGTAAATTGACTGTTGTTTAGGCCTCTGTGCTGGCGACTGACAGAAACTGTACAGGAGATGACTGCAGAGGAGTTTAAACTGCCAGGTTGTTGTTAGGAGAGTCTAGTGGCTCTGAAGACAGCGATGTCATCTCCTGTTTCTGATTTTTAAAACCATCTTCCTCTTCAACAAAACGCTCTGTCTCCGTAGAGAAAACAGTCTGAGCCTGTCAGGGACAAAAACAACACTTTCAGTGTTGCACTTTGATTGCTTGGAGGATAGCTTTGCAGCCTTACAGTCCTTAAATAAATAAATAAATAAAAGGTATGAATTTAAAAGAAGCAGACTTACCCTCAAAGACAGATAGCTAAAACGCCCAGAGGATAAAACTTTTTTACAGGTTACAGTGAAATAGAATTGACTTGTGATGAGGCTGTTTGTGTATTCCCTTAACATTCAATGAAATTACTGTAACATTCGCTGTTTAAGAAAAACTTTTAAACTTATTTTTCATCTAAAAGCCCGATTTATAGTCAGTAATAAGTGCTGAGAACGTCCCTGTCATGACTCCAGGTGTAGACATCATTATAACACATTGTATAAGACCTGACGCTTTAAAAAAATACTCTAACTCTGCTGCTGCTTCACTGCTCACATTATGCTGTGATGATTCTTACTGTCTCTCCTCCCTCATTAGAGCATAAACCTGCATGCAAAGAAGCTAGCATTATTACCATGGGCCAGTCTACAGGTTTGATACCGGTGAACCCTCCTGAAATGTTCCTGTGATACAGTGTTTACCTCCACAAAATTACCAGCACATTAGATAAGATGCAGGTCAGACCAAGTGCCTGCAGGTGAGTGCAGTGTGTGTCCAGCATTGCAGAATATGCACCTTTACACTAATTTCATTCAAGTCTTTTAGAAAAAACATCTTTTACTGAGTCTTAGACACAATGAGGTAACCATCTTCAAATGGTGGGCCCCCTAATGGCCCGCCAGACCAAATTACCTGGTCCACACTGAGTCACATCAAAATCCTAAACAAGGAGGGAATAACATAAATTAGAAGCCACAATATGAAGCTTATGCCACACTGTAGACTTGATACTTTCTTTTGACCTGTTAGGTGTTAATGTGCTCTTTGCATATTTGCTGCTCCTAGACCAGCCAAACTGAACAGCTAGCAAACAATTTAAATCAAAGTTCTGCAACCATTCCAAGCCAGGAACATGCATCCAGCTTAAAAAGCCCTAAAGCTGAGCAGAGAAAACTGCCAATTTAAATCTGATTGGATGAAGCATTTTTAAGTGGCATTTTAGTTTAGTTTAATCCCAGTTTGTTGAGGATTGCAAATGTAAAATCTACATGTTTAGTCTTTACGTTAAATTCTTGTGCTGTGGGCTAATATTATTTAAGAGAGAATTTTGTCTGGTTTGTTACTAGTTATAATTTATATTCACTTGTGATTTTTGAAGAAACAATGTCTGCGCACATCATAAAAATTTAATGGCATCATGGGTGGAAAAAAAAACATCCAACCTCTGGCCCTCGGCTTTCTTTCCTTTGAATATTTTGGCCCTTGGGGAAAACTAATTGGGGAACCCTGCAATAAAGACACCAAGCAGTTATTTCAGGGGTGCTCACAGTGATATTGCAGTGTTGTTCACACACTAAGCACTAGGATGGATGATGAAATGAAGCAATGCCTCTTTTTCCTCTGTGCCCACTTGCACTTTTGGCTCTCTAGTCCTCTCTTTAACTGAAGTGTAGCTCAAACATTACCTGCAGACGGGATCTGATGATGTGAAGTAATGTGTGCTTTAAAGGTCACTTATGAAAAGTACACTTCTTCAGGCTTTTCTAGCAAATAAACAGTATGTGCCCCTGGCCTGTCCACAATCCCCTCAAGTACCAGAAAAATCCATTCCCTCCCTCCTCTCTTTCTACACCTTTCAGTGTGTTGAAACAAGCCGTTCTCAGATTTACCCCTCATGATGTCATGTGTGGTGTTAGCTCCGCCCCCAGGTTCAGTTGGCCCTCCCCACTTGGAAGAAAGTTCCGTCCATCTCCCCTAATCTTCTGAGAGGAGAATCAGGAGAGCCACATCCATTTCCTGAGGGGGGCGTGGTCGGGGCGGAGTCAGATATTTAAAGCCACAGACACAGAAACAGCCAGTTCTGAGCAGGGCTGAAACAGAGGGGTTTTTAGACATGCAACAATCAAATACTGGAGTGTTTTTTCAGCAACAGACTTCACAGGCATGTTGTGGAGACCTCTGAGACCGATATAAACTTGTCTTTAAGGGTCAGATATGTGACCTTTAAAGGACTGGATGTAAAGAGCAACTTGCAGACGTCGTATCTGCAAATATTCCAACAATGTCTGATGGACATGCATCATGACCAAATCACCAGACAAACACTCTCCAGATCTGGCGGTCTATTTAGGCCTCAAAGATTTACGGTTTCTCCTCTGCTCTGCTTCTGCCAGCTTTACCTTGAATCAGACCTCACTCTTGTTTTCAACCCACCACTACCCAGCATCCATCTGGAGACATTGATGTGAAATGAATCTGAGATGAAGGATGAGGTTGGAGCCCCATGTCAAACAAAAACATATTCAGCTGCTGCAGTAAATATTTTGGACATGAGTTGTGTGCCTGAACTGCACTTGTGGACTTTTGCAATAGAAATTGTTGAAGAGGAGGAAGTTTGACATCTTCTTCCCTCAGGGAGAGGCCTAAAACCATCTACCTGTGCCACCTGTAATCCAGATTTAACTGTAGCAGACTAGCTGATGGAGTTTATCATTTATCCAGGGTTACGGCACTGTATTTTCCTTCCCAACACTCTAATTTTCCTGTTGTTCCTCAGGCCGTGTGCCATGGTGGTGCCAGACTTTGAGCTGATCTGTGAAATCATGCTGGTGGCTGAAGGTTTCATCAACGCCCGGGTCCTAGCAAGGAAGTTTATCACGCTGTACACGCTGTGTAAAGAGCTGTTGTCCAAACAGGTACTCTCTGCTTTTATTACACACCTGATTTTGTTAGAAAAAGCCAGATCAATTTCCATTTCAAAGCGGAACAAGTGAGACAATGTTCTTTTGAGGTTTTTGATAAAAGAATGACTCAGAGGCGGCACACAAGAGCTGCTGTCTGACTTAACAGTGTGAGTGAAGTGTTACATGCATATGAATAAGAAGCTGCGGGGAGTTTGGATGTTATTCCATCTAAATTCTGCTTTAATCCCTTTTACCCTGTTCCTGATTTACATGTGCAGCCATTATTTAATTATTAAAAAGGCAATAAAATCACTCACAGTGCTGAGTAATAGTTACAGTAGAGCTCCTTTACGTAAGTAAGCACTTTAATGAGCCCTCAGTTGTGGATGAATTTCCCATGACCACAGGCCCATTTAAGTGTCAGAGCCCACCACCTCCTTTTTATGGCTGCTTTATGAAGCACTACTTCTTCAGACGTTTTTTTAAACATCACCTTAATTACACTTTTTAGCTGCTTCAAAGTTGTTTGCCGGAGCAACTTTTCCAACATTAGCAACTGTGAGGCAGTGAAGTCAAAGGATAATGAACGCACTGCTTCTCTAAGCGATATTCTCGAGGGCTGCAAGTGCAAATCAATGAAAAGTGCAGATTCAGAGAAGTACTTTCTAACTCGAGTTAGTCAAGTGGTTCATAATTTTAGATTTCATATAACATTACACGAGCCGCTGAGTTTTTTTCTGCAAGCAAGTGGACACCAGAGCAAGCTAGAGGAGGTCAGTGGAATACATCTAATGCTTTCAGAATCAGCAAGAAGCTTAATTTATGCACACATAACTTTGTGGCCTCTGGTTTAATGGTAGGAAGCTGAAGTTTAGGCTAGGGATGCAAAATTAAGTGAATTTATCCTGGTTCTGGCCTTCCCACAATCAAAGAAGCATGGTGGATGCCGATGGTTTTTGTTTTAAAATGTGCTCTAATATGAAACTCCGATAAAAAGTACCATCTAATGCACAGCATCCTGCATGCTAGTGCTGTGAAAGTGTGCATATCTGTGCTGAACAGTTTTGAAACATGGCTTTGAGTATGGTGCAGACGTGTGGCCTAAACCAGTGGTTCTCAACCTTGGGGTTGGGACCCCCTTGGGGTTCGTTGGACACTAAGAGGGGGTCACCAGATGCCTTAAAAAAAAACTAAGAATGTTTTTTAGATAACACTGTTGCCACTTCACTCCAGTTTTACTAAATGTTAATCCTTTCTCATCACTTTTTGACACCAATTTTTGCCACTTAAAACCCTTTTTTGTCAATTTAAAACCCTTTCCATCACTTTCTTCTGCCTATTTTTGCCATTTCTAAACCAATTCTTGCCATTTTCTGCCAATCATTGCCTCTGTTGACCCATTATTGCCTCTTTCAACCCTTTTTACTCCCCGTTTTTGCCCATTTTTATCACAGTTAACCCATTTTTACTTGGTAATATCAATTCTTCATCCCATTTCACCTAATTTCCATCAATATTTTGCACTTTAAAGCCATTTCAGCTGCTTTTTATTCCCCTTTACCACTTCTTGTGCCCTTTTTTTTTCCAATTGAACCTATTTTTGGTCTTTTTCTACTTTTATCTCTTTTTTGGCACTTTTATTCCATTTATGTTCTTTAAAAATCCAATTTCACCACCTTTTCACAATTTTTTGCCATTATTAACCAATTTTAGCAATTTAAACTCATTGAAATTGTGTTTTTAACAGAACTTTTTTCATCTAAAGAAGGCTAAATGAATAAATAAAGATATTTGTTTCCTTTATAACAGTGGTATTTAATATATGGTTTTCACTGCTTAACTTCATATCCATGGTTTTGCTGACCTCTATGGTCCCCCAGTTTGGCTGGGTCCCAGAAACCTCCTCCTTTATCCCTCCTTATGGACGGCCTCGTCTGCACACAGCTACTCTTGAATGTTCCTGGCTGTTCAGCCACCTTCAGGTACAGTGGGGGTCCCCGGTCTCTGGCACCTTTATTTTGGGGGTCCCCAGTCTCTGGCACCTTTATTTTGGGGGTCCCCGGTCTCTGGCACCTTTATTTTGGGGGTCCCCAGTCTCTGGCACCTTTATTTTGGGGGTCCCCAGTCTCTGGCACCTTTATTTTGGGGGTCCCCGGTCTCTGGCACCTTTATTTTGGGGGTCCCCGGTCTCTGGCACCTTTATTTTGGGGGTCCCTGGTCTCTGGCACCTTTATTTTGGGGGTCCCTGGTCTCTGGCACCTTTATTTTGGGGGTCCCTGGTCTCTGGCACCTTTATTTTGGGGGTCGTGAGTTGTAAAGGTTGAGAACCCCTGGCCTCAACGGCACAGAACATCATCGTCATAGCCCTCCTCCATACTGACATCACTTCCTGTCTTCCTGCTCCTAGAAATGTGACGTCTTCTGCAGCAACTTACAGAGGAAGAGAAACAGACATTTTTATAGATTCAAACATGTGGATGAACTGAAAACCTTTAATTGAACATTTGACTCACGTAAAAGAGAGCTGAGGGAAATTAACTCTGATCCATTTTCTGTCCTAGATTTACTAATAACTGTCTGGAGAGAAACTTCTACGTACATAACTTTGGGAGAATTTAAACCATGATTTTTCTCCCTGCTTTATTTCGTTTATTTAATCTATA
Organism: Cheilinus undulatus; assembly: GCF_018320785.1. Lineage (NCBI taxonomy): Eukaryota > Metazoa > Chordata > Actinopteri > Labriformes > Labridae > Cheilinus > Cheilinus undulatus. The sequence continues at coordinate 1,358,935 of NC_054884.1, read as the reverse complement.
TTTTCAAAGAGATGTAACCACTGAGATAAAAATCTCCATAAAAAGGGATTTGTGGCTGCAGTAGCAGCATTTTCTTACATTTTTCCTCAGATTTAGGTCTAATTATTTGTCTGGAGGCCGATGGATCTCCTTGGTAAACTAAAGTTTTACACACAAACTCTTCTAAGCTTCATGGTATCAATACCTGAGATTTTGGAGGGAAAACCAAGGCAGCTCATTATTTTTAATTAGCTACACCTTTTTAATCTTCCTGCTTCTTTCGTCTGCAACAAAAAGCCTGGTTATCTTTTTGTTTTTTACCAAAGGACCACTACGACTGGGGTCTCCGAGCCATCAAGTCTGTCCTGGTGGTTGCCGGCTCTTTAAAGAGAGGAGACCCGGGCAGAGCCGAGGACCAGGTCTTGATGCGAGCGCTCAGAGACTTCAACATCCCAAAGATCGTGACGGATGACATGCCGGTGTTCATGGGGCTGATCGGAGACCTGTTTCCTGCTCTGGATGTTCCCAGGAAGAGGGATCTGGACTTTGAGAAGCACGTCAAGGAGTCCATCCTGGATTTAAAGCTGCAGGCAGAGGACAACTTTGTTCTCAAGGTACGTGACATTAGGGCCGGGGCTCGTTTTTGCAAAAATAACAATGTGAGCGTCAAGAATCAAAACTATAAGAGAGTTAAAATATGAACACTTTCCAAAGTATTTCAACTCTGAATCAGTGAGAGTTATACAAACTCAGAAACTGTGTTCAATTTAAGCCTATGGAGTAAATAAGACGCTGATGATTTTGCTGTGTACCATGTGTTTCAACATGTTAAACTCTTCATAACAGAAGCTTCACAACCATCAGTCACAGTTTTAACCACAGGGACACCCACAATCCTCACCACCCATTTCTTCAAATGTTGTCAATGTGTAATTTAGACAGTGAGCAGGAGTTTGCTGGCATTTTGACATTTACTAACAATAAGTTGCCAAACATTGGCAGTCTAGGTTTGTTGCTTCAGTATTAAATCTTGTAAAATTTGCCAGAAAAGTTTGTTTTTGAACAAGGTTTAAACTGTCCTCCTTCATGATGATATCTTCTTTGTTTGGCAGAGTCTGAAAGCTACGGTTCCTGTGTAGCTGTGCTGTTCTTTTAGTACCTTCTGTTGCACATCTACTAGCTCTAATATGGTAGTTTAGCTCTGAGTCTGCAGTGATGAGGCAGACTCATTACCAAGCAGCAACCTCTGGTCCTGAAAACTGAAACCAATGCAGGAGTGCACAAAATTGCAATACCGCTAGTGTCCACATGAGGCTGGCTGCAGGAACACCAGAAGTCAGGTACAAAAAACATGCTAAAAAGCCGTTGTCTTATACGAGAAATAAACATGTTCACAGCCTAGTTAAAAAATAAACAAACAAACAAAAAAAAACATTTTGCACAAAGGAGTTCATGTCTTTATGGACACAAACTGCACCAGTGGGATTTTTTTTTACAACTCACCTGTTGTGGTATGATGAAGGATACATGTTATACAGAATTACTCCAAAATTCCACCTGTTATATTTGGTTTGTCTCTGCTATTTCATAGAGCTGTCAGGTTTCAGTTTTAGACCTTTAGAGTGCTTCCACCATCTGCAACAAGGCTGCAGTAGCCCTCAGCTCTATGCACCAGATATGCAGGACGTCTGTGTTTGCCAGATGCTGGACCACTCTAGTTAATATGGAGAAGATCTAGTGAGGGAGGAAGTTTCACCAAAACCAAATTAAGATATCTGGTTACATTTCAGAATAAAATACTCCATATTGAGGATAGACAAATGCCAGAATGTACACTATATTGCCAAAAGTATTGGCTCACCTGCCTTGACTGACATATGAACTTAAGTGACATCCCATTCTTAATCCATAGGGTTTAATATGACGTGGGTCCATCCTTTGCAGCTATAACAGCTTCTGCTCTTCTGGGAAGACTTTCCACAAGGTTTAGGAGTGTGTTTATGGGAATTTTTGACCATTCCTCCAGAAGCACATCTGTGAGGTCACACACTGATGTTGGACCAGAAGGCCTGGCTCTCAGTCTCCGCTCTAATTCATCCCAAAGGTGTTCTATGGGGTTGAGGTCAGGACTCTGTGCAGGCCAGTCAAGTTGATCCACACCAAACTCTCTCATCCATGTCTTTATGGACCTTGCTTTGTGCACTGGTGCACAGTCATGTTGGAACAGGAAGGGGCCATCCCCAAACTGTTCCCACAAAGTTGGGAGCATGGAATTGTCCAGAATCTCTTGGTATGCTGAAGCATTCAGAGTTCCTTTGACTGGAACTAAGGGGCCAAGCCCAGCTCCTGAAGAACAAGCCCACACCATAATCCCCCCTCCACCAAACTTTACACTTGGCACACTGCAGTCAGACAAGTACCGTTCTCCTGGCAACCGCCAAACCCACACTGGTCCATCAGATTGCCAGATGGATTGGTCACTCCAGAGAGGGCGTCTCCACTGCTCTAGAGTCCAGTGGTGGCGTGCTTTACACCACTGCATCCCACGCTTTACATTGCACTTGGTGATGTATGGCTTGGATGCAGCTGTTACCATGGAAACCCATTCATGAAGCTCTCTACCACTGTTCTTGAGCTAATCTGAAGGCCACATGAAGTTTGGAGGTCTGTAGCCATTGACTCTGCAGAAAGTTGGCCACCTCTGCACACTATGACCTCAGCATCCTCTGACCCCGCTCCATCATTTTACGTGGCCTACCACTTGGTGGCGGAGTTGCTGTGGTTCCCAATGGCTTCCACTTTGTTCTAATACCACTGACAGTTGACTGTGGAATATTTAGGAGCCAGGAAATTTCAGCACTGGACTTGTTGCACAGGTGGCATCCTATCACAGTACCACGCTGGAATTCACTGAGCTCCTGAGAGCGAGCCATTCTTTCACTAATGTTTGTAGAAACAGTCTGCATGCCTAGGTGATGATTTTATACACCTGTGGACATGGAAGTGACTGGAACACCTGATTTACATTATTTGGATGGGTGAGTGAATACTTTTGGCAATATAGTGTATGTTACATAGTCTGTGTTGTGAATGCTCTATCTTAACAACCCTGTGGTGATTTTCTTCAAACTTTGCACCTCTCTGACACAAAGATGAATGAACGCCATTTTAGAGGGAAACGCCCAAAGTCAGAATCCCCCAGCCTTCCTTCTTGACCCTCCACTGTACTCTCTCGGTCTGACATACCTCACAGAGACATTTAACCACAGTACCAATACTGCCTTACCTCTTTCTGTTTGGAAATATATCGAGTATAACTTAAAAACTCAATATCCTTCCAACCCCTGACGTCTCTGTGGTCTGAGTTCATCTAATTCTGTCTGAGGAAATATAAGAATCACAAGTGTTGGATGAAAGCAAACACAATCATGAAGTGTCTGCAAAGTGCAACTAAGTCCCCAAATGGAGGTTTCATCTTTAGCAGTTTGGACAGATAATACAGCTGTAGCACTTTCATTTAGATTTATCTGAGTTCTCTCCTAAACCTGTTTACCTCACATCATAATGCTCCACGGGGAAACACACATTAGTGTCAGACGAGTCTGCAGCAGCTGGATGAATCGGGCAAATATTGCAGAGAGCCAATGGCTGGCTGCAATGAGAGTTCAGGTGCCGGAGCTGCTGACCTAATTCAAGTCATTAAGTTACTTACAGACACATAGACACTGGCACATGCACAGTAGAAGGCAGAGACAGATGAACGCAGGACCAAGGGAAATAAGTGCAATCTGCCTCAGGTCAAATAGACACGCAGACCACATAATAACACTCCATCAATGGAGGCCGGCGCCGCACCACGCCACTTAACCTCCACATTGTGAGAGACAGAACCGAAATAAACACAGAGGGGGAGAAACATAGCGAGAGAGCGAGGAGGAGCGGTCAATAACAAGCATCCACCTCCAGAGCCTGAACTTTTACTGTCTTTGTTTGTGCCACCAAGCTTTTGATTTCACACAAAGAGAGGAGAGAGGAGGGGAGCGGGCCAGATACCGTTAGCGTTAGCCTGTGCTAGCATTAGCCGTCCTCACATCAAAGCGGTAATCAGCCGGGGCCTTTGAGAGCGGATGAATGGAGAGTGAGTAGGAGCAGCGAGGAGCCAGTCGATGGCATTGATTGAGCTCAGCCTCTGCATGTTTGAGTGGAAGTGTGGAGGAAATCTCTCTCTCTCCTGTTTTCTCTCCGTTATTCTGCTGCACGCTCGCCGCCTCACCTCACATACCTGGACTGTTGAAAATGTTGCACCGTGGGTCAAAGGCAATTTTAGGAACACAGAGATAAGGGCTTTATTTGACTTTAAAGTCAACCCAACCCAGAATCTTAGTTAAATATCAGCATTGGTATTATAATGATAGACTGCACTGGTAGGGATGATGCATGAAGCCACCAATGTGTGCAGATTATTTTAGCTGATAATGGATATTGATACAGAAATGTAGTTTAGAGTTAAAACCTCCATCCTTTAAACACACTTTAAAGTTTAAAGAATGTGGATGAACAAAGAAAAGAACAGCTGATGTAGGTCTGTTCCCATCTAAAACATCATAAACTTATCTGTATTCACATATTACAGTCAGAATAGGCCAGGATTTATGTAGTTCTGGTTTTGGTGGAAACTTTCATATCTTCCAATATCAATATCATGCCAATTCTATCCTGTATACACACACACGCACACACTTATATATATATATATATATATATATACCAAATCATTTTTTATGTTTCTGCAATGGTTAATACACCAATATGTAGAAGCTCTTTAAACCCAAATGATATTTTTAATGCTAAAATAGAATTATTATTATCCATGAATTTTCAAATTTACTGATTTACAAATTTACTGATTTAATAGTAAAGCACATTAATATTTCTTGATTAATATGTCAAATTATAGTTATTTACTGTCATTCCCAAAGAGAAAAATGAGTTTTAGTGGTTGAATGTTATGCTTGATTCATTTCTGACTTCTTAGAGAAGCCCAGTGAGCCGGCTCAAATTTGGGTGAATTCAGTTTGAAATTCCTCATTCCTGTTCAAAATGGTAAAACATGGAGAGCTGACTGAAAATGAAAGAGTCCGCATTAAAGCACTTCATGATGCTGGATGGTCTCTGAGACAAATATGACAGGTGGTCTAATACATTTGTTAAGCACTGTATATCCTGCATATATATATATATATATATATATATATATATATATATACAATCAGCAAATGCATGCTGTAAAAGGCCTGCTATGTATGGACCTGAATTGAGAATAAAAGATAAGAAAAGGTATTTGAATTATAATCCATTAAATTGCCCTTATGTTTTCAATGTAAATTATTTATCATTCATTGTATAAAGAGTTTTCTAGCCTATTATAATACTGTAAAACACAATAGATGACTCTTGATTTGACATGAAGGCTTTAATTTTGAAATGCTCACCTTTTCCAGTGACCACATGATTTCCTTTTCCTCAAGAATTCCATTAAATGAAGAAAACAAAATAATGGAATTGAAAAAAACAAAATTGGACCCCTTTTTTAAAAAATGTTCATTTTTCTGTTTTTGTGACCATTTTTTCCATTTATGGTCAAAAACAGAAAAAGCGTAATGATGAGAGTGTCTCCTGTTTTTTCAGTCTGGTTCTAACCTGGAAATGGATCTGAAAGTACCCTGACCCATCTGTAGCGTTACATTAAAGCTAGGACGACAGCACCAGTGGATGACCAACATTCGCTAGCATAGAAAGTAAAAACGCAGTGCTGATGTGCTCCTGTGATATGTAAGGTCTGCTTTACATATTTTCAAGCGATCTTTCTTTTTGAACCATTGAGAGTGAAATGTTCCCAGACTTTCTAAGTTTTAGGATGTGCAGATGTTGCGTCAGGCACTGCCGTTTCTCTGCTTTTCTTTTCCTGTTGAGCGTGAGCAACTCTCCACAGAGATAGTATGAATGAAGATGGCTCATTCCCAAGCATCTCAGCTGGAAGAAACAATGTTTAACAAACACAACAGCAACACGCTGCATGAAAAAAAGGTGTGCGGACGCAGCAAACAAATCATTGACAACAAAATTTGTCGGTGACAGAAGTCATCATCGTTTATTGTTGCCAACGGCAACGAATCGTTGCATCCCTAGACTGTACTAGCATGTAATCGTTACACATATGACAAAATAATATTTTTCATTTAAAATACAGCTCAAGTGTAAATAAATGGCTCTATTGATGGGTGGCTTTAACATCTGTAGTAGAAAATGAAGTGATTTTGTTGAAGAGTCTGACAGCAGTGAGGGTGGATTATCCGGTCGTGCTCTTTTTTGCAAATTGGGTTTAACACTTTATTTCTGACCATGTTTTCACTTTTTCTCCCCATTTTCACCTCTTGTCACCCATTTTTGCTGCATTTTGACCATTTTTGTCACCTTTGCCTTATTTTTATTGCTACTTTAAGCCGTTTTTGCCACTTTCCACCTCCTAGATTGTGGCTCTTGCAACGGTTTTTTCAACAGTTTGGCTCTTTGGTTGTGCATGGTTGAGCAACACTGGTCTAGACATTAAAATTCAGTTCATGGCAAAGCAAAGCCAGTAACCTGAAGGACTGTTCTTGTCAGTTGTAATAAAAATGGTCTGGTAGTTGTGTTACTATGGTAGAGGGAGCAGCCATGTTTAAAACAACCATGGAGGTGTGAAGGCACCCTAAATGAACATCACGCTGTATAAAGAAGACTTGAATCTCGAGAGGCACCAACAAACTTGTTAGGAAAAGATTTCTGAAGGAATGCATTAAGAGCACTCAACATTTGAAATAACTGGCTTTTTTATTTTAAAACAGTGGAGTATTCCTGTCTTTGACATTTGGAAGGATACACGTCCAGGACAGTTTTTGCTTTTGCTTTAACTCTCATAGCCAGAGGCTGCTTGCACCCTGTGAGATTAACAGAAGAAATTTAGTTAGGAAGAGTGTAAAGAAGCATTACATCCTCTGAACAGAGGAAAAGATTAGAAGACATTAAACATTTCTGATGTATGGTGGCTCTTTCATTGTGCAAACACAGAATAATGAGGGAGCAGATATCTGTCCTTCCAGAAGACCACTGCTGTCAGTTATTGTGTTCTGTGAACGGTGTACTGAGCTGCTGTGCTGCACTGCAGTGCATCACATTACCCTGTCATTCTGCATCACTTTATATTCACCATAAAACACGACGTTGTGAAGGAGACTGCAGCCCAGGCATGCTACATTACTCCTTTTATTGATTATTAAACCTTTATTAAACCTGTTGAGCCCTGCTGAGATAACAAACATTCTTTTTAAAGCTCCCCCTCTCTGAGACAGCAGCAGCAGCGCAGTGTTTCAAATGTCACACAAGCACACAATAACAGAGTGATATACAGCGTACAGCAAAAATTGAATACAAGCAAAATTATTGTGTATTTTTTTTCTCTCTGATGGCTGTCCCATTATTATTGAAAATGCTATCTTTCAGCTTGGCTGAACTTCTTTCACTGTTGTTTTCTACACATGGGGATCTATGACCTTTCCTCTAAGGCTGTGGTTCTCAACCATTTTTCCTTAACACCACCCCCCACTCATATTTAAGGCAAAACTGCCCCCCCCACCCAGACACACACACAAAAAACATTTTCAACATATCTTCGCCAAAAATCACCATCCATTGAAATGTTTCACTGATAAAACTCTAAGAAAACGGCTCTACATGGTTTTCTTACCAAAGGACCATTGATTAACTGTTCATTCAGTGCTTTATCATGATTTTACCTCATATATGCTAATCTAATTATGACAACCTCAGAGCAGAGCAAGCCTCGCTGGCACCCCCTCTAGGGGTCCCAGCCCCCAGGGGAAGTGATGTAATGGGGGATGGTGAGGGAGGCAAATTAAAACAAACGGTGAAATAATTTTGGATTTCATTGAAAATCTGCACATATTTATGTTTGATGGCTCCAGTTTAAAAACAAGTACACCCACAAAGTCTTCTTAGAGCACGGGTGTCAAACTCAAGGCCTGGGGGCCAAATGTGGCCCACGGTGCAGTTTTACCCGGTCCACAAGATCTTATCTTAATTAGAACTGACTTGCTGCTATGAGGTCTGAAGATTTCCTCCAGTATAAAAATGTAATTTTAACCTTGAAGATTAAAAAAAAAATCCTTGTGAAGTTGTAAAAATCTGAAAAAGTAGAGAGTAGAAATAATCAGATAAAAAGTCAGGAATGAGGAAAAGAAATTAATTTGTTTTTTTAAATTTCATATTTTATTTTACATCCCAAGATTATCACTGAAACTTAGGATTTCGATTTTTTATTTAATATTTTGACCTTTTCAATTCATAATTTTGACCTTTTCCTCTCATATTGTGACCTTTTAGATTCACATTTTTTCATTTTAAATCAAATCTTGACCTTCAACTCCCAATTTTGACTTTTAATCCCATATTTTCACTCTATAAACTCCTGATGGAGAATTTTATCTCATATTTTGATCTTTTAGGGTCACAATTTTGAATTTTTTCTTCTATTTTGACTCTTGATTTTGTATTTTATCTCATATCTTGACCTTTAAACTCATGATTTTAACTCTCCTTCTCATGTATTTGCCTGTGAAAAAAACTTTATTTTGACTTTTAATTTTGTATTTTGAACTTCAGGACTTTTAAAGTTGACCTTTTATCTCAGATTTTTATCCTTTAAACTTATTTATTTATTTATTTAGTATTTATTTGACATGGACACACAGTACCATTGATGCTGTGATATCTAATCATTTTGATTTTTCCTTTTCTTTTTTTTTTTTTGGTTAAAATCTTAAAATCATCTATCAGCACCTTTTAATTTTCTCTATTATTCATTACCTGTGAAAACACGGTTGACAGTTTTCAGTTAAATCTTGACCCTGTTAGGTCCTCAGGTTAGACCTAAATTCAGATTTCAGCCCCTGCTGTGACTGAGTTTCACACCTCTGTCTTAGAGGTATGAAGGACAATTGAAGAAATTGGGTGGCGTGCAACACAGACAGGCATGCCACCAGTACTCAAACCATTTTATGAGCAATCACCAAACCCTCTAGTTCCTCCTTTTTGTGTGAAAAACTTTATTTCTTACATAGAAGATCTTATTCCAACTATTTTAGCATGTGCAGCTACATGCAGGCTAAATGTCAGCAATTAGTGCGTTCTGATCCTGCATTTGAGACTGTGCAAGATAGAGGACCACAAATAAATGAACAAATCCTGTTTTAAACACTGACGAATACGCCAGCAGAAAGCTTCCCTGAGCTCCCTGGTTGTTGGTTTATTCTTGATTTATTCTAAGGTTATGTTGAGGGAAGGAGAGGTAAGGTGCTCCAATCAGAATATCAAAATTAATGTTTAAAGCAGTGTTACTCAACCCTACTCAAAGTTGTTGAAAAATACCTTTGCAAGAGCCACAGTCTAAGTGATGCAAAGTGGCAAGAAAGGGTTAAAGTGGCAATAAAAAAAAAAAAAAAGTTAAAGGTGACAAAAATGGTCAAGAAGCAGCAACAAAGTTGAAAAAATAGGGTAAAAGGGGGCAAATTAGACATAAATTGCAATAACAGGGTTAAAAATGGCAAAAATGTATAGAAAAATGAGTTACAAGTGGCAAAAATGGTCAAAACATAGCAAAAAAAGAGTGACCAGTGACTAAAAAGGGCAAAAGTCACAAAAAGGGAAGAAGTGGCATTCAATGGCAGCTAAAATGGGTGAGAAGTGGCAAAAAATGTGGGGAAAATTGCAAATAGCAAAAAGCAGGATAAATGAGGCAAAAGCTGGTAAAAAAAAAAGAAAAGAAAGGGGCCAAAAGTGGCAAAAAGACATGGCAAATGGGCTTAAAAAGCAGAAAAATTGATAAAAAATGCCAAAAAATGAAAGAAAGGGGAACAAAATTGCGAGTAAGGGCAACGGAAATGTACAGACAAAAAATAAAGGTTGACAATTATAGCCAGCTGCACAGAAGTGGGAAACAAACTGATTAAAGTAGCTTTCAATTGATCCTTTCTGAGGTCAAAGTTTCCCTTCTTTAAGGTTTTCTGGATGAAAAAAAAAAATTCAAATGAAGACACAGAAGAGCCATGCGTTGAGGATCACTGGTTTAAATAAATCCGTTGTGTCTGTGCTTGTCTAGATTCTCCGTCCTCATATTAAAAAGGCATTATCCCTCCTTCATGTGTGTGTCAGGTCGTGCAGTTGGAGGAGCTGCTGGCAGTGCGTCACTCTGTGTTTGTGATCGGGAATGCCGGCACAGGTAAGAGTCAGGTGCTGAGGTCGCTCCAGAGGACCTATCAGAATATGAAGCGCAGACCCGTGTGGGCCGACCTTAATCCGAAGGCTGTGACCAACGACGAGCTGTTTGGCATCATTAACCCGGCCACCAGAGAGTGGAAAGATGGTGAGTCCTGAAACCAACATGTTCCTACCACTCCTCATGAACAGAGCCAGATCAACAGAGAATCCAGCCTCTCCTTCAAATATGATCACTGCCGTCCCTAAAATAAAAAGGCAATGGCCTGTATACAAAATTTAAGCTTTCAAAACAATAGCTATTTGTACTTCTAAAGGAAAATCTCCAGTTAAATGAAAGACATCCAGAAAATGAGCTCTGTCTCCTGCAGGCCTCTTCTCTAACATCATGCGTGAGCTGGCCAACGTGAGTCACAGTGGACCGAAGTGGATCGTTTTGGATGGAGACATCGACCCGATGTGGATCGAGTCACTCAACACAGTCATGGACGACAACAAGGTGTGTGGAATGAGTCTGTTATTCAGTATAAAGGACTTGTTATCATGTAGTGTCCACTTCATCCAGATATGAGGTAGTAGATGTGTGTGAGTCATCACTGTTAGCAGAGAGAAGAGTGTGTGAAACATCTGGATTTTACCGACAGCTTCCCTGTAAAGTCAGAGTTTAATGAAACATTTTAAGCTGGTCTGTCTCCGTCTGCAGGTTCTGACTCTGGCCAGTAATGAACGAATCCCTCTGAACCCCACCATGAGGCTGCTGTTTGAGATCAGCCACCTCCGCACCGCTACGCCTGCCACGGTGTCCCGAGCAGGTAGTCCCATCATTACTTCACCCTGACCAAGCAGAGCAAACTTCAAATACAAATGTATTTATAAAGCACATTTTAAAGCAGCAGCAGCCAATTACAGAGCTGTGCAATGATAAAAAGTACAACACCATTCACTTTAAGACCAGATTAAATGACAGAAGGACAACAGGACCTTTAAGAGGAACCATCAACTCTCATTCTGAGCTCAGAGTATTAGAACAACACGTTTTAGACAGGACTTTACAGTTTTGCTATAGACTTTTTCTCTACACTTATTTGAACTAGCTCAGGCTGTCTGCAGACCTGACAAATCAGGCAAGATTTTGGGCGTACTTGCCCTCCAGCCATTGCAGAGTGTGGCCCATTTCTGGGCTTGGTGTATTGTGACAGTTTTCCTGCTCCCTGCTGAGTCCATCTGGAATGGTAAACATGAGGGGTGTTAGAAGAAAATGATGCACTAAAATGTCACTGAGTTTTGCAGCTGTTAGCTACAGTGAAGCCCATGCTTAGTGTGCAGTTTTGTAGATAATTTACTGCTCAATTGTTTTACTACTGATGGGTTCATATTCATTTTTCTGTAGGATAATCTAAACAGTATAAACTATTTAAGGTGTATTTTTTTATTCTTATCTAATCTAATGATCCTGTTGTAAGAATAATACTCTGGTTGTACTGTCATTTACCTTTTTATTAGAAAGGCCTAGTTACAAAGATAATAATGTCAAATGAGAGTTATTTCCTCATGTGGGGTTTTCACACACATAGAGAGCTCATTAAAATTTATTCATTAAATGTTTGGCTAACAAGAAATCTATGATAAACTGGCGATATGGATTGATTGATATGTTTATTTTTATCACGTAAATGACATACTAAAAATTAGAGCCCGACTAATTGATCAGCAGGCCAATTAATCGGCCCGGATATAGCGTATCACAGATTAATCAACATCAGCCAATATGTAGCCAATATATTAACCCTTAGAGTTCACGCAGCACGGCTCTGTTGTGCCTTTCTAATCATGTCTTCCAAGCATTTGTAGCTCTTACAGAACATTTTCTAGTGAGCCCAGAACTTGGCTGACTTTCCGGAGTCTCTGAGGACAGTGTTGTCCTATACAACAATACGTGACACAGTTTATAAAAATGTTGATAACTTTTGAACCATAAGTCATAGAAACGTACTCTTTTCTTCCACTGAAAGCTGACCATTTTACTGTTTGTTTGCTACCATCAATGTCTCCGTAGCTCTAAAGGATGCCGTTGTAGGGAGCCCAGAACTTTGGTGACTTTTCGGAGTCTTTGGAGATTAAATCCACAGCGTTACATCTGATAATAAGTGTCATTTTATCCATTTTTAATCCATTTTGGATCGTGTACTTTGACTTGTGTTCATGTACGGTATGTATCCTGTGTATATCAATGTTCTTATTTCATATATTGGCAGATACATCGGTTATCGGCCAGCATATCAGATATCGGCTTTTTTTGTAGCCGCCAGTATCAGTATCGGCATCGGCCCCAAAAATCCAATATCGGTCAGGCTGTTTTAAAAATACAACAATACAACACTGCTCACATGTCAGTAATAAGTGTTCAAAGTTGACAGAAATATTACAATTCTACTCTAAAGGGCTGTTTCAGGTTTTTTAAGGAAATACTTTGACAGTTCAGCTGTCCAAAATTGTTTTTGTTTTTTTAATTATTCATGTATTTATTTGTTTTTTACACTTTTATCTCTAAGCCCAAAAATTGGACAGAAGAACTAGTCAGGAAACGCATTTAGATTAATTAACCCTACTGTCCTTTTCTCCTCCTCCTCATCCACCCACCGACAATTTAACAACATCCTTATTAAAATAGAGAACCTCAGGTTAAAGAACGGCCTTGGCTAAGCAAGTGTATGCCTGTCTGCACATCATTTCCTCCTCCCATCAGTCCTGGGTTGAAAATGTCCAAAAAACTCAGTAGAAGCTTGGAAATACATTTAATTTAATGAGGAGATTACCAACAGTCCTTTCCACATCCTCGGTGGCCATCAGGTTCCAGAATAACTTTAGTTTTAACTTATTGGAGTTAATTAGCTGTTAGCAGACACATGACCCAATGTTGTTTTTAAGATGCTTCAAACCTTTCTGCAGAAATCTGAACACCAGAAACTCTCATACAACATGTCAATAATAGGTACTGAGGCAGAATGAACACTACTGGTAATTAATTATGAAATTCTACACCCTGGTCCAAAAAAGTTAGGACATTGTATAATATGTGAACAAAAACAAAATGCAGTAACGTGCATATCCTTTTCTACCTATATTCAGTTGGATGCAGCACAAAGACAAGATATATAATGTTCAAACTGATAAACATCTTTTTTTTTAAATAAACAAACATTCTAAGTTTGATGCCTGCAACATATTTGATAAAAGTTGGGACAGGAGCATGTTAACCGCTGTGATCCATCGCCTTCTCTTTAAACACTCAGTGAGCATCTGAGGACTTTGGACGAGAAAAGTTGAAGGATTGAAAGTGGAATTCTTTCCCATTCTTGTTTGAGGTACATCAGTCATTTCTGAAAGGACATTAACATACAAGCTTTGCTAAATTTTATCATGGATGTGATTTATAATAATAAAAATAATGTCTTTATTTGTATAGCACCTTTAAAAACAGAGGCTTACGGAGTTCTTTGACAATAAACAGAAATACAAACAAGACAGAGCGTTAGAACACAAGAGAGACAAAACCTCAATACATAAGAACCCATGAAAAATTCAGCTAGAATTTTAACACAGCATCATAATAACCCAGCAAATACATTATAAGAACCAAACAAAAAACAGAAACAAAAAGCCAGAATAACTTAGATGAATCCAGGCAACACAGGAACCCAACTACATCAAAAGAGACCGAAGGACCATTAACGATAATTTAGAAGCGATGGAAGGAATAAAAGTTAAAGCTGTAAGAACAAATTAAGATGAGCAGTGATTATGAGATCAGAGTACACAAATTAAGAGGTAGAAATTTTAAGGTAATACTAAAAACTTAATTAGGAAGACTAAAAGCAAAATAAGAATCAAATCAAGGCATAAAAGCTCTAAGATAAAATTAGAAATCGAAGGGAAATCAGAGGCAGAAAATTAAAAGAGAGAAAATTAGCCAAAGACCGAAGACGACATCACATAAAAGTCTATTAAAATGAGTCTTAAGAAGTGATTTAAAGGAGGCTATTGAATCTGCACGCCTTATCTCTGCAGGCAGGTCTTTCCAAAGTCGAGGGGCCCTGATAGAAAAGGCGCTGTCACCTTTAGTCTTAAGTCTCGACTTTGGAACTACCAGGAGGCCCCCGCCATGGATCTAACGCTGCGGCCTGGACAAATCTGATTTGTTAGGAGTTTTTTTAAGCACAACTACCATAAATATCTCTAAAGTGTAACTGAGTCTGACTTACTTTAACAATGTGGATGCCGGGTAATTCTTTCTTTAACATTACTACATTTTTGACTTACAGCACTTCCTTTTGGAACTTTGTAGTCTTCACCACCTAACCTTGTTCGGAAATAAAAGAAACACAAGTGTTCATCAATATAATATAAAGAGAAAAGCTTCTGGGGCTGAGTTCAGTGTTGATTATAATATAATAAACTTTTTCTTTCTAGTAACTGAATGGATCCCCCCTCTGACACAGGATCATCACTTAACCCCCGGTCCTGGGATTGTCAATCTTTATTTCAATGTTCAACTTAAATGAAGCACAGCCTGATTTCATAATATCCTCTGATTTCCTTTCCAGGCATCCTGTATATAAACCCAGCAGACCTGGGCTGGAACCCACCCGTCTCCAGCTGGATTGACAGGCGGGAGGTCCAATCAGAGAAGGCCAACCTGACCATCCTATTTGACAAGTACCTTCCCTCGTGCCTGGACATGCTGAGATCGAGGTAACTTGGCTGCTCTGCCGCTCTGGCTTTGTTACACTCCAGTTGACGCAGGATGTTTGGGTGTGATATAACATGGGAGAGGGGCGGGGTGTGGGGGGCACGGAGCTAAAGTGGGCCGACACAAACAAGGACTGACTCAGAAAATCTGGATGCTGTCCTGCATGTTATTGTGCAGGACAACTCGCCTCCTCCAACACCTCCATCACCACTGCAGCTGAACAGACGACAACAGGAAGCAGAGGAGGAATATTTAGTCCTTGCTGCCGAGCCAAACACACAAGAACCACTGTACACCGAGCATTATGCTACAGACAAACTCATAGACTCATCAGCTGCTCTCCTGGATGTTATTTCACTTTGCTTCATCAAAAGAACACTTAGTTTTTTTCTGTTAAATCTTTAAAAGTAGGAGACACATAAAGGTGAGCTACTGAAGCCAAATATTATAATACTATTGGATAATCTGCATCCTTAAGGATCTGAGAGATACAAGCTGCTAGATCTGTCACATATCATTCACCAAGGAAAAGCAGAAAGGTCTGGTCTATCACAGATACCAGATTCATAAAACGCAGAAACACATTACAAAAGCATTCCTTATTTTTTAAAATCATCTCCGTTATAATCAGGCATATGAAGAAATGTTGCCGTGGGTTGCAGCAAGCAATTATGTGTCCAAATAATTATCGATTATGTGGCTTCAGTTTCATTATTTTTCATCTCTCTGTCGAGTCAGAGCCTCCCTGATCATGACTCATAATCACACATAGAATATAGAAACAGGAGACTTGCATGAAGATAAAATCTTACTGGGGTGATATGGATTCAGTTCTCCACAGAGTGTTGCTCCTCGATAAGTCTTGTTTGATACCTGGGCCATTTGGAAGGATCTGTGCATGCAGGAGACCAATATTTGGTCAAGATTGTCCTCGCAGCTGAAAAGAAAGCCATGACTAAGAATTGGCTAAAAACTGATGCACCAAATCAAACAGTGGTTGTCCATCATAGACAGAATCCTGATGGAGAAACGTGCCCACAGGTTGATTATGAAGGGAGATTCAAAGACTGGGGGAATAGTTCATATCTTACAAATACATACAGAAGGACATAAGGGACAAACATGAATAGGGATAGAAAGGAAAATAAGATCCTTCATCCACCTAACAGGTGTGGTGTTCCATGACAGGTGTTGTTGTCGAGTGTATTTACAGATATGCCCATGATGCTGCTGGACATGTACAGGAGGCTAGACAGCAGGTTTATCTCTACACTTATGCGAGAAGAAACGGTGGATTCCTATGTGATGTAAAATATCTGTATACTTTTTTATATTTTATTTGGGTTTTTTTGTAAATGAACACAGAACAGATGAGGACAGGGACAATTACAATGCAGTTTTAGGATTGTAAAAGTAAATTTGGAAAACACAGGTACAGCCCACAGTACGTATAAACACAATCTGACAGTCTGAGATGATGATTTTTTTTTTCTTGTTGCGGCCCCATTTTTCCATTATTTATCTCCTTTTGAAGGTGCAATGTAAAGGTAATTTTCTCCATGTTGTGGATAAGTCTACAATGTTCTTTAAAAGTTCTAGAGTTGGTGGATTCTTCTGAAGCCAGCTCTTGGTAAATGCTTTCTTATTTGCAAACAAACATATTTTTAGAAGGTATGCATCAGTTCTAAAAAAAGCATTCAGGTATTTTTCCAGAAACAGAGAGGTAAAGGAGAGATTAAGTGCTATGTGAAACGTTTTGCAATGAGCTGCGTAATTTCATTCCAAAGATTTTTAGATAGGCCTGAGACCAGACCACATGAATATGGACTGGAAACCAGAGCCATGCCCCTTCAGCAAATAAACTGAAAAATCAGTAAACCTGTCATCAAACATCTTTTAAAAATTACATCAAACTTTTGGTTTCTGCAGATTTTGGTGCCCTAAAAACAAAGTGACTTTTCTCTTTTTTTATTTACTTCACAAATCTCCTCCTGAAAGCTTTCAACAGTCAAACCTCACACTCAGTACCATAATGTACTGTGTTTCTGCTTTCATAGCCTTTACCTGAAAGGGTTAAATGACAGAAGAAGAAGAAATAAATAATCAGCCTTCATTCTAACAGTGTCATTTACTTTAATAGGTCATAAAGAATTATCATTATCATTATCAGTGTGATTAAAAGATGGTTACAAACCGCCAAAGAGGCTTGACAAGCACAAAGCACATTATCTCTCCACGAGTGGATCAGTGAATAGTGGATAAATTATGAATTATGAAAAATCATGAATATTCAGATTAGGGTCCATTCTTGCATTTTCAGTGATTTCCCAGAGTGCAGTCTGTCAGAATGAACAGATTTAAAACCTCACACAGCTCAGGTCCATCTTCATTTTAACCCTGCACTGAGAGCCCACCCCCATGTAATAACTATGCAACATCTATTAAGTCTTTATTTATCATCTTTTCATTACTTTTTAAACTCTGTGAAATAATTCATGTTGTTTAGTTGCATAAGCTAGTAAATGTGAAATTAAATTTATATGTGTCTGACTGAATAAAGGGGATTTATATTTTAGATTTTTACGTTTCATCTGGTCGAAGAAATTCAGCAATTAAATTTGTGCTTGCCATTTTTATTGTTGATGATTCCTCGGCTATGCCATCAAGTGTGTTTTTCTCTGTGGATGTACAAGGCATTGTTTCTAGAGATTTACTATCTTTGTTCAGAGTTGCATGCAAACCAGAAATAAACCACGGCAAAGGCTGAAGCACCACAGACTTGTCCTAAACCCCCTCTAAGAGCATCTACCCTCAACAATGCAGAGAAACGACCATGTCTCCTGGTCATTAGTCCCAACCAGCAAACTTTTCTCCCTCCACTGGTAAATAAAGGCTGCCTTCACTCTGATAAACTCATAACTGACACAGCGTAGACGGGAACAAGTGCTCCTGTTAAAAGGTATCAATGTAAATAAATAAAAGTATTGTCTGAAGATATTCTGTTGGCTTTATAATGCCAAAATGTTATCATGATCACAGTAGTTATACAGTTAATGGCCGGTGGATGCTGATCGTGTCTGAGTCAGCTGTTATTTTAGTGCAACAGAATGAATATTGAAGTGATAAATAAAGCCTGTTACATTCAGTTTAAGGTCATTCAGACTACCAGAGCGTGCAATGAGGGTCCTGTCCGGAATTAAGCTGATTTTTTAGGATTTTTTTGTTTGTGTGTTTGTTTTTTGGGTGACCAATCATTTAGTGCGTGGGTGGGTGTAGCTTTGGTCAGCCAAGATTTTCTTAGTTTGGCTTCAGCCCTCATAGTTATGAAAGTCACGAGAGCAGCATCATCTTCCCTAGTACTTATACAGTAATAATAATAATAACAATAATAATAATTGATTTATTTATAAAGTGCTTTCAGTCAAAGTGCTGTACATGGAGATAAAATCACTTGACAATAAGAACATGAGAGAATCAACAAACACACAAACATACTGAAACAATAAAAAGGACATCAGTGAAAAAAAACTATTTAATACTCATATGCAACAGTAAACAAGTGGGTCTCAGCTTTGCTTTAAATACATCTGTGGAGGATGCCTGCCTGATTTCTACAGGTAGACACTCAGAAGCCCGGTCCCCTGGGAACGCCAAACACGAGTAGGGACATACGGGTTTACTAAATCAGACAGGTATGATGGTGCCATGCTATTTAAAATTTTACACATTAGCAGCAGCACCTTAAAGTCTGCTCTAACCTAGTGAAAATGTGTGACAATGAAGAATCTTGTTCTCACGTTTTTGTTGTTCTACATTTTGCAATGAAATTTATCGTGCATCTCCCAAAATAAACAGGACGTTTCTTAAACAAGCATTGAAGACAAATGCATATATTTAAATCTACTTTGGTGGATTTTGTTTAAAGCCTCAGTTATAAATGATCTTATAGTTAGGTGTAATTTGAAATGATGGTACATTTATTTAAATTCTGTTGCACTTTATCCCCCTCTGTTTGACATTGGTATTGCCTTTAGTCTCTCTGAAATCCTCTTGGTCCTGAACAAACCAAGCATGTTATCCCCTGCTGGCACATTACTGTATTTCTGCATTTATTCCAGCGTTTTTCTCTTCTCTTGGTGAAATAATAAAGCGAGGTCACTGCTGACGTAACGTGTTGATGTTGTTTCTTCAGGTTTAAGAAGATCATCCCCATCCCGGAGCAAAGTCTGGTCCAGATGCTGTGCTACCTACTAGAATGTCTGCTGACTCCTGAAAACACACCGCCGGACTGTGCCAAAGAACTCTATGAGCTTTACTTCGTCTTTGCCGCCGTCTGGGCCTTTGGGGGGGCCATGTTCCAGGACCAGGTACTGCAGGGGCCTCTGGGCAAGAGACATGCTCTCTGAGTGGTTGCATAAAGGGGGAAAATAATAGGATAGGACTGTAACAGCCCAATGATTTCTTTCCCCCCTCTCTCTCTCTCTACTGAAAGAGGTGCATTCTGGGTATTCCTCTCCTGGTATTCAAGCCCTGATGGCTCTTATGCAACTCAACTCTGTGTCTCTATTTATGAAAAGTCATTTGAAAAAGTTATTTCCAGTGGAAGAAATGGGAGAGATCTCCATCTGAAAAATGAAGAGGACTCGGTCCCGCTCGCATCACACCGTCTGGCTGAATTTAAATCAGCAGGAGGGTGGCGGCGAGTAGTTGCTAAGCAATCCAGTTAGAGGCGTACAGTAACGGCTTCCATCTAAGTTATGGGATAAAACTGCTCTCCCTTCGCTACAAATGTACTCCACTTTATTTTCCCATCACAGATGCATTTAAATGCTAAGTGGTTTTATTGACTGGAGACTTGGTAGTGAATAGAGGAGACAGGTACTGAGGGAGGGAGGCAGGGGGGCAGAGAGGAAGGCGAGGAGCTGCCAGCCAGCAGGTGATGAGGCTGCTGCACTGTCTGAATCCGACAGATGGATGGATAGGCCTGCCATCTCTCATTTTCTCCCCTTCAGCTGCCGTGGCTCTATCTCGGTGTTGTCGTCGTTTATTTGTGCTCCGGCCTGTATTCACACCAGTGTAAATCAAACGCACAGATCCATAGCTACTGTAGGCACACAGGAAGTCATTTTAGAGTATTGACCACCCCCTCCTGTGTCTCTGTGTGTGTCTCTGTGTGAGAGCAGCTGGTCGACTACCGAGTGGAGTTCAGTAAGTGGTGGGTGGCCGAGTTCAAAACCATCAAGTTCCCATCCCAGGGCACCGTGTTCGATTACTACATCGACCCTGGGAGCAAGAAGTTCGAACCCTGGTCCAAGATGGTGCCAGCGTTTGAGATGGATGCAGACGCTCCTCTGCAGGTACCGCTGACTGCTTTAGAAGAAATCCACCTAAAGCAGGTTCCTGGTAAAATATGCAGCTTTAAATCAAGTAAAACATGCCAAACATTCACGTCTCCATCAGAGACATGTTTCGTCTTTCAGCTCAGTGCATCACAGCCAGCAAAAAAAATCAGAAAATACTTATTAGAACTGATTTTTAAGACTCTGAGGCATGGGAGAAGATGGCTGTTTACCTCACAGACGTCTGTCCTTTTTTTGAACCAGAGGTAGTAAAAAGTGCACAGAATGCAATCAATCAAAGCAGTAACAAAAGCCTACCTCCATTAATCCCTTTCCCTGGTCTGGATCAAGGACCCTATTAGATAAAAAACTACATGGCATAAGGCACATTTACTGAACAGTAGGTGTGTAATGATCCATTGTTCTGGAGCAGCATTACTCAACCCTGCTCCACCAAAGAGCCAAATTGTTGAAAAATGCCTTTGCAAGAGCCACAGTGTGAGCAATGAAAAGTGGCAAAAACTGATTAAAGTAGCAATAAAAATAAATTAAATGTGGCATTAATGGTCAAACAGTGGCAAAAAGGGGCAAAAAGGGCATGAAATGGCAAAAAGTGGATAAAAAGTGGGAGAAAAACAGGGAGAAAAAGTGGCAAAATATGGCAGAAAGTGGCAAAAATTGGTGAGAAGTTACTGAAAATGAGTGACAGGTGGAAATAAAAAATCGCCCAAAACAGCAAAAACATGGCAAAAAAATGAGTGTGAAAGTGAGTAAAATGGGCAAAAATGTGGAGAAAATGGTCAAAAAGCAGGAAAGAGTTGCAAGAATGCTGAAAACAGTGGCATTTAGGTAGAGGGTAGAGGTAGAAGCCATTCTGGGAAACATGGATCATCCACTTCACATCTCCCTAAATGACCAAAGAAACAACGGTGGTGGACGGCTCCTCTCTCTTCGCTGTAGGAAAGAAAGATAAAGAAGATGCTTCATACCATAAGCAATAAGACTATATAATTCTAACATAAACAGATGAGACTCCAGACAAATGAATTTCCCTTCGGGGATAAATAAAGCTATTGTATTATATTGTATTGTATT
The DNA here is from genome assembly GCF_018320785.1 of Cheilinus undulatus. Classification (NCBI taxonomy): domain Eukaryota; kingdom Metazoa; phylum Chordata; class Actinopteri; order Labriformes; family Labridae; genus Cheilinus; species Cheilinus undulatus. The sequence continues at coordinate 1,337,443 of NC_054884.1, read as the reverse complement.
TAATGGCAAAATGTGGCTTAAATGGGCGAAAAGTAGCAAAAAGCAGGATAAAAGAGGAAAAAAACTGGTGGCAAAAATGGGATAGAAGCAATAAAAATGGATTAAAGGGGCAAAAAAGTTTAAAAAATTGGCAAAAAAATTGCAAATAAGGGCAATGGAAATAAAGAGAAAAACAAAGATTGAAAATTAAAGCCAACTGTATTAATGTGGGGATTCAAACTGATTAATGTGACTTGTAATGGATAGTTTCTGAGGTCATAGTTTCCCTTTAGAAAGGTTTTCCGGGGGAGTAATATTTCAAACTAGGGCTGAAAGCAGCACTGAAGGGCCCTCACACCCCAGTGCAGGTCGCAACCGCCAGTGGGTGGCAATAGTGGGGTGTAGGTGAACCTGAGGTTGTACTGCCCCTCAACAGTAGGTGGCAGTATGTCAGAGGTGGATGCTGATATGTAGAGGTGATGAGGGATGGACTATTTATCATGTGAAATCATGAAAAGATTGGAATTTTTATTTTGGAGGTGCTAATGGCATCTTACAGTAGGGGGCGCTAGAGCAAAACCATGAAATTAACATTGAAATTTGTAGTGAGGCAGACCCACCCTTATTTTATCAGGTGTTTCTCGACAAAAAGCATTATTCTGCTTTTTAATAGTTCAGCGGTTTAGAATCAGCCCAGCACACCTGCGAGAACATGTTATGATAGATATCCCTCTATATTTATAATATAGAGACATTAAATGTACCAGAAATCATCAAATGTGGTTGTTTATGACCAAAAGAGTGTCTTTTGCCTTATACAATTTGACATTTCATTAAATCAGAAAATTCAGCCCTGGTCTGCTTACTGAGAAATCTCAAGCTTTTCATGTTTGACCATTTACAGTGCAAAAAGTGGTGTTAATTTTTCTCTGTTCAGGCCTTAAAAGGCCTTAAATGTGATTTTTTTTTTTTTTTTTTTTTAAGATTTATTTTGGACATTTTTGTGCCTTTATTAGATAGAGGAGGACAGTGGATAGAGTCAGAAACAGGGTCAAGAGTGGGGGAGAGACATGTGGTAAAGGGCCTCAGGCCGGATTTGAACCTGGGCCGCCTGCGTACATGGGGAGCGCCTTTAACCTCTAGGCCACCTGCTCCCCTTAAATGTGATTTTAAAGCATGTAAGAACCATGTCTGTCATCGTGAGGCCGTCCCATGTGTGCTAGGAAACAAGTTTGCCCCATCAGAGTTCTGTCAGTTCCTTATCAAGGCCCACAGATTTAATTTCATTAAAATAAAGAGGTAGAAAAGCTGTTAAAAATGGCCTTCTCAAGTAATTCTTTAGTAATTTAGAATTCTTAATCCCTTATTTTATGAAATTCATTAATGAAACCAAAATGATTTAAAGTTTAGCAAATTCCTATTAGGCACATGTTTTTTTATATGACTTTATGACTTTTATATGAATTTAAAATAACATGTAAGCAACAGAGGTGGGCAGAGCTGAGTGATTATGTGTTTCCTGTGTCAGCAAACACTGTAATAAATTCAACATTTATCACAATTCTTTGATTTTTAAAAGAAAAATTCTTAGTATCGTCTGAAATGACTGGGTTCTAGTTTTAAAAGTCTGTTTATTCATGTAGACCATTTTTTTAAACCTACTAAACAAACATCAGAGCTTGTTTTGGCCCCAAATACAGATGTTGAACACATTAAAGTTCCATTTTTTATAAAGAATCATCCTCTGTTGTTGCTGGTAATAGTAAACCAGTATAGTTTAGTTTATTGCATGTTGGTTAAATAAATAAATAAACAAATAAAACATCAATTATTTTCTTTGAAAGTTCTAAAGTGACGGTAAAGTGAATAGCTCCCTTTATTATTTGAACATTATTTATAAAAATAGAAACACTGATGATGTACATGAATCAGGAAGACTTGGTTTTGTGTTGGTAATGTTGTTCCTGTGTTCAGGCCTGTTTGGTCCACACCACAGAGACCATACGCATCCGCTACTTCATCGATCGTCTCCTAGAGCATCGGCGGCCGGTCATGCTGGTCGGGAACGCTGGGACTGGGAAGTCGGTTCTGGTTGGAGACAAACTGGGATCACTGGATGCAGAGAAATACATGATAAAAAATGTCCCGTTTAACTATTACACCACGTCTGCCATGCTGCAAGGTAGGAGACATTTCTGTATCTTACTTTTATACTCACACATGGGGAATCATTCTGTGTTTCTAACTGGCATAAAGGTTAGGAAAAAAATCTGCAGTTCAGTTACATGCAAAATATAAAATGTCATTTCTTGTATCAGGTCTTAACTGCACACAATGCTGTGAGCCTCGACACCAAATCTTCTTATTCATGTAGATTTATTAAAGAGTTTCCTGACAGCTGTGAGCTATGCTGGGTGATGCAGTGTGTCATTTACAGACCTTTAACCGTCCCTTTCTTCCTCTCTATTGCTCTTTGAGAAGAAACAAGGAAAAAGGGAGATGACAAGCCATCAGGAGTGTCTGACTGGGATGTTTTTTTGATTTCTTTCACTTTCAGAACTCCTTAACTTGTTGAACAAAGTGGAGATAGTTGTGCATTCATAATATCTCTATCTGCATTGAAATATTAAGGCTCTTACTTATTAACACGGAGGCTAAAGCAATGTGGCTCAGCGCCATCTAAGGCCCATCAGCACACCTCTGTTTCTCTGAATTCACATTGAAAGTGTAAGATCTCACACAGTTTAAACAGAAGGCTCAAATTTACAGTGCAGAGAGAATAAAATATTGAACAGGTGCTGCGTGGACAGCAGGGTGGGATGCTGATCAACCACGGTAAACGGCAGTTTAATTGGCCTTTGCAGAAAATTAGGCCAGATTTAAACTACACTTCTATGTTAAAACGGCTGCAGCATTTCTTGTTTTATTTGTGTTCCTCCTCAAACTCTGTATGCATGAGCGTTTTAGTTTAAACTCAGTATCAGGAATGTCTTAAGGCCTAAACATGGGACCCAACATAAAAATTCAAAGATGCAAAGGCATAGAAATGGGCAGACCATATTTTTCCATATTTCCTCTACGTCAAGCACCTTATGAGCCCTTTCCTTACTTCCTGTAGCCTTCTGCTCAAATGAAACGTCTCTGAACAGAACCATGACTCTCCATCTCTTAACTGCTCCATAAATTTGCAATTCAATGACACCTTTCTCAGTGTTCATTTTCTGCATCTTACATTCCTTCTCCTCCGCTCCTCTCCCACACAGCCGTGCTGGAAAAGCCCCTTGAGAAGAAAGCAGGCAGAAACTACGGTCCTCCAGGCAGCAGGAGACTGATCTACTTCATAGACGACATGAACATGCCGGAGGTGGACGCGTACGGCACGGTGCAGCCACACACGCTCATACGCCAACACGTGGACTACAACCACTGGTACGACTCTGGTTTTCTCATGCAGCTGTTCAATATGTGCAGACTTTAGAAAACATTAGGATGCACACCATCCTCATGTCCAGGCTCTCTCTCTCAGAGCTCCTTAGTTTCATTTGAGGCTGGGTGATAAAGTCTCGACAAAGACGACCCTGTAACAACAAGCCTGGAGTGTTTTTCTCCATGTATGTAGATCAGTAAGAGGGCTTTTACATAAACTACTCTTCAGGGTTAATTAATGATAATCTTGCTTATTTGTACACTCAAACTTTATGCCACCACTGTGAGAGTCTGGATTCGTCTGCGTTCGCTTTCAGGCATGTTTGTAACTTTGATCAGCAGCAGAACAGTGGGCTCTGTTCATGGAAGAGAGGGCTAACTAAAGACGAAGGCTGAACTTCCCCTCAGGTGAAAGTCAGGTAACTTCTTGTGTCTTTTCGTCATTGATTAGAAAAGCTCAGTGAAACAGCCCTGTGCACTGCTCTCTCTCTTATTACAGGTCACGCTAGATCATTCATTAATGATTCACACCCTCCATGAAAAACACACCAGTGATAACCCGTCCAGGTCAATAGAAAGGATTTTTTTCAGAATGTGCCTTAAGGAAAGCCAAGGTGTGCTGTGCCTGTCAAAACAAACGTTATTACTAGGGCTGGGTATTGCCACTGATTGCCTGAGTCGATTCGATTCCAACTCACAAGGTTCTGCTTTGATTCAATATCGATTCATGTCGGGATGTTTTAGTTACAAAGCCTACGTTGCTTCTACATTTAAGAGATTCTCAGACAACTTTAGTTGGAAATAGTACAAAGAATGTTCCAACCAGGCAGATAATTTAAAAACATCAGGGTTTGCATTAAAAATTGACCCTAAACTAGTAGAATTTACATCACTATTTTACCCCCATGTGGCCCATCCTGGATATGGCTTTTTTGTCCAGTTTGCCTCTATGTTTTTTTTTTTTTTTTTTAATCTAAAATGCAGTCTGATTTTCTTCTTTTAACCTTGTGCTGTACCAGCAGAGGTTTACGTTTGAGTTAGTGATATTTGGCTGGTATTGATAACACACCCAGATATCTAAAATTCGAGGATTGGGCGTAAGATTAAAACCTTGAATCAGAGTCTAAATGCTTTTAGAGGCCCCTGCAGGTCAAGTTTCAGGCAAGGAGCTGCCAGGAGTAGGAAAAAGGAATATATATTAAAAGTTCGATCTTTTGATTATATGAATTGATATGGTTATTTCTTAAAAAAGAATAGACTTGAATCAGTGAATGGCTTTTTTGAACCCAGCCCTAGCTATTACTATGACCCTAAAAAAATTAAAAATACTGTAACACTTGTTGATAAGGCTGTTTTGCATCACTGGTGTGTCTTGCATTTTTCTTGATAGTAGGTGGGCCTTAGGCAAGAATTAGAAAAATGCTAGTGTACAACATCCATGGCCATTGATTTTTGCACCATAAGAGCAGAGTGCCTTTCTCTTGTGCCAGCTGAAATATGAAAATCGGTGGGTGAACAAAAGCTGTCCTGGTACTGGAAAGAGCAGAGCCATTCATCAGGACAGCAAAAGGTGGCCCGACTCGCACGCTTTTTTGTAATATACAATGAGTTAAATTATGTAGAACTTTAAATGATCGTCTGAACACCTGTTAAACAGTCGGTTTTGACACTAGAAATAAACTGGTTTACATCCTGGTTCAAAACACCAAATGTGTCTCATTAGCTAGTGTCTTATTGTGCTCCCACTGTACGGGGGGTGAATTTTTTGTACCACGATCGTTTGGATTATATTTAGGATGAAAGCTGATTGGCACATCTCATTTGATTGACAGATAGCTCGGCAGGCAGAGGCTCCGTTTCTGTCAACCAGAATGCTAGCTAGCAGGCTGACAGGAAGTCACGCTTAGTGGGCGGGCCATTAGGTTGATCCAAAGTTCGGTTGAGACCGTGATTTCAATGTGGAAGCCTCCATGGATTGGCTTCAAGAACCGTTTGATTCCACCTAAGCAGACGACTGACGTCACACGGGGTTTGTCCAAATCTTTCTACAGTCTATGGTTTCTAGGTCACAAACTTTATATAAAAGGTAGAACATTACCACCTCTAACTGATTTTACCATTCAGAGGCCACTCCCACACATTCAGAGACCACTCCCACTCATTCAGAGACCAATCCCATCCATTCAGAGACCACTCCCACTCATTCAGAGACCATCCCCGTCCATTCAGAGACCACTCCCATCCATTCATTCAGAGACCATTCCCGTCCTTTCAGAGACTACTCCCATCCATTCAGGGACCATTCCTGTCCATTCAGAGACCACTCCCACTCATTCAGAGACTATTCCCGTCCATTCAGAGACCACTCCCATCCATTCAGAGACCACTCCCATCCATTCAGAGACCATTCCCGTCCATTCAGAGACCACTCCCATCCATTCAGAGACCACTCATTCATAGACCACTCCCATCCATTCAGAGACCACTCCCATCCATTCAGAGACCATTCCCGTCCATTCAGAGACCACTCCCATCCATTCAGAGACCACTCATTCATAGACCACTCCCATCATTCAGAGACCACTCCCGTCCATTCATAGATCACTCCCACTAATTCAAAGACCACTCTCATTCATTCAGAGACCACTCCCCTCCATTCAGAGACCACTCCCACTCATTCAGAGACCACTCCCACTCATTTAGAGACCATTCCCCTCCATTCAGAGACCACTCCCATCCATTCAGAGACCTCTCCCACTCATTCAGAGACCTCTCCCACTCATTCAGAGACCACTCCCACTCATTCAGAGACCATTCCCGTCCTTTCAGAGACCATTCCCATTCATTAAGAGACCACTCCCGTCCATTCAGAGACCACTGCCACTCATTCAGAGACCATTCGTGTCCATTCAGAGACCACTCCCATCCATTCAGAGACCACTCCCACTTGTTCAGAGACCACTCCCATCCATTCAGAGACCACTCCCACTCGTTCAGAGACCACTCCCATCCATTCAGAGACCACTCCCATCCTCTGCTGCACTGCCCTGGCTCTGAGAGCTCCGGCTTTAGTAATGCAGGTGCTGTGGCCAACAGGCCAGACAGGTAGTGCTCAGGACCACCATGGTCCAACATTACTCCACAGCCTGCTTCAGGGGACTCTGGAGGGAAACATCCTCCACCTCTAAAGATGAAGCAGCAGTGCTGCAGGACTCTCTGGCAAGGAGACGTCACTGTCACTCCTGGTTCATCTGGAAAACCCCTTCCTTTTCCCCTCCTTCCTCTCAGTACCAAACTGACCATTTTTGTGCATTTTACAAAAGTCTGGAGTGGGCGGAGTCAGCTCTGAGCTGTTTACTTACACTGTAATGGACTTTGTAGAAGCACCTTTATTTTGAATAAGGGAAAAACTTTTATTTTAAAGAGATTTTTTATTTTGAAAGCAGTTCTTTAAATTCCTCAGGTTTTGTGTTTTTTGTGTGACTTAATATTTGTATTTTTTTTGCATTAAGAAATAAACACTTCACATCTATCATTGTTCTCTACATTTACCTTGATAACCAAGCAAGTAGACTCATGATACCAATTATGGATTATAACATTACCCATATTGCAAATGGCAATATTATCCGGTATAATTGCAATCACATATTATGACCAAATTGTGCAGCACTAGTTCCTTCTGATTTAAGCAGGAGCTGCTGTCTGACTGCCTGCTCTTTAGCATTATTAAACATGGAGTTAAGATGTAACTCATTTAAAATGGTTCAAATACACACAGAGGTATGTAATGTCAGTTTATCTCCAGTCACCAGATGGAGCTGTTTGTCCAGTGTGACTGAGAGTTTAAAGAAACTCTCATTTACACATTTAACTCAGTTTTTTCTAAGGTTATGATGTCGGTTCTTATTCAGAAAAAGCATGACTTTTACTTTTAACTCACTGACCTTAGATGTAGGCTCATGATAACTGTTAACCTGTGCAGTTTTCATATTTCAACCTTTAACCTGCTTAAAACCCCATCTTTTTCTTTTACATCTGGGCTCTTAGTAATTGCATGATTCATCTCTGCATCCCAACTTCCTGTTATCTTCTAAATCCACATCCTCTTAATCTTTGCTTTTGATTTGCTGCAGATGGTTCGTTTCTCAACCACGCTTGTTTATTTTGGTTTCAAACCAATGAAAGCAGAAAATATCAGATGAAACTGGGGGGATGCCAACCATTTGGTTCCTGAAAGGCTTTAAAGTCCAGCCCGCTGTAGCGGCCATATTGACAACGCTGTCTGAAACTAGCACAGACCAACCTAGACACAGACACTGAGGTAGAGCTTTAGCCTTTTGACAAACAGCTCCACATCAGCCATGCCCCTTTTTCATGGGGGCGTGGCTAATGTGGAGCTATTGTGACTATTGTGGACTACACCATAGGAAATATGACTGCAACCACAGCATTTACAGCCATAGTGAATCTGTAACATCTTTGTGTTAATGCACCTGTTTACAAGGAGAACATTACACAATACTGAGCACTGGCCTGGAATGAATATTGTAAAGGATTATTTGACATGCTTACATTTTTCATCAGTTTTCCTCTCAGTATTCAGACTGAGGTCCTGCTTCAGCATAGGCATGCGACATTATTATTGGTGTCAGTCAAACTTAAAGCGGGGTTATGTGAGTCCCTGTAAAAGGCTCCTGTAGCTCATGTTTGTGTGACACAGCACGGCCTTTCTGAACACGGTTCCACTGCGTCACGCTCACACCCACTGGCTTAGACACGCTCGGCCATTAGAGATACGCGGCGAGGACTCAGGTATGAAATTGAGAGGAGGGAGGACGCCGCTGAGCCGAGCTAGCTTTAGAGGGAGCTGAGGCGTCCATATCAGCTGAAGGTGTGAGAGTGGGGCTGTTAAATAATGATTTTCTCTGCATGTTTGTGTGTGTACTCCCAGGTATGACTGTAATAAGCTGCTTCTGAAGGAAATTCACAACGTTCAATACGTGTCCTGCATGAACCCCACGGCTGGCAGCTTCACCATCAATCCACGGCTGCAGGTACACACAAACACAAACACAGAGCTTGTCCTCACAGCACATTGTGTTCTGTGGTTATGCAACAAACCACTGAGGTTACATGTGCACCAATTCCTCATCCACACATTACAAATCCATCCTAATATTTTCCTTCATTAAATCTGCAGACTTCTGTCGTGTTTATTAACATTATTGTCTCTGGAAAACATTTGCAGTGCCACAAGGTACAATAAGCAATGCACCACCATTTATTTGACTTTAATCAGGCATCTGCAAAGTCACTGTATTTTCCTTCCTAATACCTACAGATATACCTACATATATGCCTAAATATATCTACATATATATCTACATATATACCTACTTGTATACCTGCTTATATACCTACATACACCTACATATATACCTATTAAATATCCACATATATACCTATGTATACCTGCATATATACCTACTTGTATACCTACTTATATACCTACATGTATACCTACTTATTTACCTACTTATATACCCACATATATGCCTATGTATACCTACATGTATACCTACTTATATACCCACATATACAGTTGAAACCAGAAGTTTACATACACTATATAAAAAGGCACATACACTTTTTTTTCCTCACTGTCTATCATTGAATCAGATTAAACTTTTCCTGTTTTTGGTCAATTAGGATTACCAAAATTATTTCTATTTGCTAAATGCCAGAATAATGAGAGAGATCATTTTTTAGACATTTTTAAATTATTTTCTTGAGAGTCAGAAGTTTACATACACTACGATTACTATGCCTTTAAACAATTTGGGAAAGCCCAGATGATGATGTCATTTCTTTGGAAGCCTCTGATAGGTTTATTGACAACATTTGAGTTAATTAGAGGCACACCTGTGGATATATTTTAAGGCACACCTGAAACACACTGCTTCTTTGTGTAGCATCATGGGAAAATCAAAAGAAATCAGCCAAGATATCAGGAAGAGAATTGTGGACTTGCACAAGTCTGGTTCATCCTTGGGTGCAATTTCCAGATGCCTGAAGGTGCCACGTTCATCTGTTCAAACAATTATACGCAAGTATAAAGACCATGGGAATGTCCAGCCATCATACCGCTCAGGAAGGAGACGGGTTCTGTGTCCCAGAGATGAACGTGCTTTGGTCCGAAAAGTGCATCTCAACCCAAGAACAAAAGCAAAAGACCTTGTGAAGATGCTGGCTGAAGCTGGTAAGAGTGTGTCATTATCAACAGTCAAACAAGTCCTGTACCGACATGGGCTGAAAGGCCACTCTCCCAGGAAGAAGCCATTACTCCAAAAGAAACATAAAAAAGCCAGATTACAGTTTGCAAATGCACACAGGGACAAAGACCTTAATTTTTGGAGACATGTTCTGTGGTCTGACCAAACTAAAATTGAACTTTTTGGCCATAATGACCATCGTTACATTTGGAGAAAAAAGGGGGAAGCTTGCAAGCCTGAGAACACCATCCCAACTGTGAAACATGGGGGTGGCAGCATCATGTTGTGGGGTTGTTTTGCTGCAGGAGGGACTGGTGCACTTCACAAAATAGATGGCATCATGAGGAAAGAACATTATGTGGAAATACTGAAGCAACATCTCAAGACATCAGCCAGGAAGTTAAAGCCTGGGCGCAAATGGGTTTTCCAAATGGACAATGACCCTAAGCATACTGTCAAACTGGTTACAAAGTGGCTTAATGATAACAAAGTCAATGTTTTGGAGTGGCCATCACAAAACCCTGATCTCAATCCCATTGAAAATTTATGGGCAGAGCTGAAAAGGCATGTGCAAGCAAGGCGGCCTACAAACTTGGCTCAGTTACACCAGTTCTGCCAGGAGGAATGGGCCAAAATTCCTGCAAACTATTGTGAGAAGCTTGTGGAAGCATATCCAAAACATTTGACCCAAGTCATACAGCTTAAAGGCAATGCTACCAAATACTAATGAAATGTATGTAAACTTCTGACTCTCAAGAAAATAATAAAAAAAATGTCTAAAAAATGATCTCTCTCATTATTCTGGCATTTAGCAAATAGAAATAATTTTGGTAATCCTAATTGACCAAAAACAGGAAAAGTTTAATCTGATTTAATGTTAGACGGTGAGAAAAAAAAGTTTATGTGCCTCTTTATATAGTGTATGTAAACTTAACCATTGCAGAAACATAAAAAATGATTTTTGTCATTACCAGTGCTGTTACTTTAGGGCAGCTGTGGCATAAACCTTACTTTGGTTAGGGTGGTCTACATACATTTGTTAAGGACTGTATATACCTTAATATATAGCTACATATATACCTACATGTATACTTAAGTATATACCTACAAGCATACCTACATGTAGGTATATATGTAAAAAAATGATTTTGGTAATTACCAATACTGTTAATTTAGGGCAGCTGTGGCATAAACCTTACTTTGGGTGGTGGTCTAATAAATTTGTTAAGCACTGTATATACCTACATATCCTACTATATATACCTACATGTATACCTATACCTATTCAAAAGTACCCTGTGCCTCTGCAGTCTCTTGCTGTTTCATGAATGTCTCTACATAACACACCAGGAACAGTTGCCTTTTTGAGGAGCCATATATTTTATACCAGTAAATATGCCCTATTTAAAAATGTAATTTTAAAGTGTCTCCAGTTCAGGGAGGGGCTGAGTCAAGCAGAGCTGAGAACAGGGCATGGAAATAGACAGTCTGGTATTGGTTTCACGTCTGGGGCTCACCATGGTCCCCCTTGAGTGTGTGATGCCCCGGGCAATGATGGGAATTTTTTCAGGAAGTGGCGGAGACAAAAATGCATGAGAGAATAAAAGGATGTGAAGAGGTCTTTTAATGACAGAAGGCTGCGTGTCTCACATTCCTCCTGCTTCTTATGAGGCTTTTCTTCTTATCACAAAGCCTTTCATTCAGCACATATACTGATTAGCCGGTGAGACAGCACGGTTTCCTTCATATCTACAATTCATCATTTTTTGTCAAAACAATCTACCATAAAACAACCGACTGGACATGTTTGCTTTATCTTTAAATACAATGCATGGTATTAGTTTTAGACTTCAGACTTTAGGTGTAATGTCACGACAAGTAGCTTATACCTACAACTATGATTTATCCATCAGTCAGGTCATGATGACCACGAGTGCAGAGGTAGAACTGTTCAGCATTATCACAACTCCATTCAGCAGAAAAACACCTAAAGCTACACTGATATAATTCATCAATATTTAGATTCATACGGCTCTTTTTATTTATTTATTTAACCTTTATTTAACCAGATAAAACCCGCTGAGATCGAGATCTCTTTTACAAGGGTGACCTGGCCAAGAGGTCAGCAGCACACGTCATAACACGTCTGTTGTTCCTAAAAGGTTTTTTACATTATTTTCTAAAGTTATGATTTAAGGACTTTATAGACGTCTGCAGGGCTGTATTCATGTCTCATCTAAACTGAAGAGTGTGTGAACTAAACCAAGCGTCGACTGTTGGTGCCGTATTGATAGCAGGTAATAAATTGTTACAGTTATTACAGACAGTCACGTTTAACAGCAGAACCCTGCATGTGTAAGGATAAATAAACATCTGCATAGTTCAGCTGATTTTATTTGACTCAAACTCTGAAGCAAGGCTAAAATAAATTTACTTTAGAATATTGATTTATTTTTTAATTTTAGTCTTCAAATCCTGTTAAAGGCCTTAAATCACAGGAATGTCAAACTCAAGTCTGGCCCGTGGAACAGTAAAATCCGGCCCAAGATGATCTGATATTTCTGTTCTAACTGTCCCATCAGTCTGAGGTCTGCAGATTTCCTCAAGTATAAAAATGTGAACTTATCCTTGATGATTTAAGATTTCCTTGTTAATTCACAAAATGTGAAAAAGTAAGGATTAAAATATTTAGATAAGAAGTCAGGAATGTGGGAAAAGAAATTTATTTGTGTTTTAATTTCACGTTTTGAATTTAGTATCTCACAATCAGGACTCAGACTTAGGATTTTGACTTTTAATTTCATACTTTGAGCATTTCACCTCAGAATTTTGACTTCTCATTTTGATCTTTACGATTCATAATTCTATTTTTTAAGTGATATTTTTGCCTTTTTAACCAGTTATTTTGTATTTTATGTCTTATTTTTAACTCTAAACTTTGACTTCATGATCCCATAGTTTGACCTTTTGGACTCACTATTTAAAATTTTGAATCATATTTTGACATTTAATTTCATGACTACAGATTTTATTTCATATTTTGACCTTTTAAACTCATGATTTTGACTTTCTTTCTCATATATTTTCCTTTAAAAAACATTATTTTTCTATTTCAATTTCATGTTTTGACCTTTTTGAACTAATAAATTTACTTTTCTCAGACTGTGAGCCTTTAAACTTATCTTTTTAACTTTTTAAATGTCAAAATCATTCATCAGCAGGTTTTTTCTTTTTCATGTTTTATTGCTGGTGAAATGAGGTTGACAGTTTCTGGTTAAAAAGGTGACCCTGTTAGACCCTCATGTTAGTCCTGAGTCCAGAATCTGGCCCCTGCTGTGACTGAGTTTGACACCCCTGCCTTAAATCATGTAGTTTCCATCTCTCATTGCCCTTTAGTATGTCTTAATTTTACCTTTTTTATGAAAGTGTACTCTTCTTTTTGTCGGGCATATAACTGTTTTCGCTCATATTAACTCCAGAAATAAAAAGAAATTAACTGAACAGAATTTTTATTTCAGCTGTTCAGCTTGTAAAATGTAATGTTGGGGTTAAATTCATGTGTGAAGGAATGACTTCAATCTAAATTTCCGTGAGTTAAAACAGTTTTCTGACCTATCCGCAGACGTAGACTGACAAACCCAAAGTTTAATGTGACTCCTAAAAGTCCATAAAATCACGAAGAGCATACGGTATGAACAGATGGATGTGGTGTATGTTAAACAGCAGTAAATCTGAGAATAAAAGGAGACATTTACAAACAGCGCTGCAGAGCCGTAGCCGTTAATCGCACAGATGAGTGCGGCTGTTAAACGCTGTGATCGCAGCAGGAACAGAGGAATGCTTAAACCTTATAGTTATGTTGTAATCTGCTCTCCCACCGCTCCACTCCCTCTGTGTCTTATTTAAAATAAGGTCATTACAAAGCTTTCTGCTGAAGTCTGTGCAGAAACACCCAAAGTCAAACGCTCTCCTCTACACTCGACTTTTAGAAACACTGAAGGACGCGATGATTCACTCTGGACTTATCAACAAAACCTTCATTTTAGAGTATTGAGGGCATGTTTAGAGGCATTTAAACATTTATAAAACTTTGTAACATAAGCAGAGTGTTTTCAACCCCAGACTAATGAATAATTGAGATGAGAAATGATGTCAGAGATAAAATCAGCTTTCAGGAGATACTTTATGGGCTGTTATTAAACTACAAGACTATTAACATCCATTTCACTGACAAGTTCAAGGAACTGACCTGTTTTTTTTTTTTTTACAATGAGTAAGAGACTTTTATTTAAACTAGAGATGTGTTGATTAGCTGGCGAAATAATCAAAGCCAGATCCTGATTCTGAGACTGTGGTTCACAGGTACATCTCCAAAAATCAGACTGTCATGAAAATGTTATCATTGAAATGTTGATGATTATGGCTTACAGATAAGAGAACCCAAAATTCAGTGTCTCAGAAAATGAGAATATTGTGAAAAAGTTGAATATTGTAAAGTCATGGTGTCACACCCTAATCAGCTAATGAACTCCAAACACCTGCAAAGGTTTCCTGAGCCTTTAAATGGTCTCGGTCTGGGTCAGAAGGCTACACAATCATGGGGATGACTGCAGACTTGACAGATGTCCAGAAGACAGTCACTGACACCCTCCACAAGGAGGGTAAGCCACAAAAGGTCATTGCTAAAGAAGCTGGTTGTGCACAGAGTGCTGTATCCAAGCATATTCATAGAAAGTTGAGTGGAAGGAAAAAGTGTGTAAATGCTTGAGATGTAGCCCTAAAATATTAGAAAAACAGCACCCAGTGACAGTATATTTCTACCTTTTATCTGTCTTTTTAATTGGGACAGCTGAGGAGAGATGTATCGGGAGGAGAGAGTGGGGGGGGGGGGTGACCTGCAGCACAGGGATGATGCTTGTGTTGTTGCCATTAAAGGACAGAAGTTTGGTATTGAGCCCAATTACATGTAGAGTATACGATCAAAGAGAGGATAGAAATTCTAATGAGCAACAACACAGCACTGATCCATGTTTGACTTCTCGTAGGGGACGTCTTTTCAAAGCAGAGCGGTGTATCTATAAGTCAAACTTAAAGATATTTGAATCTAAGCATCTCATTTGACCGAGCTACAGAAACACTCACAAGGTGACTTTAGTTTTTACTCTGAAGGATAATTGACGGCATCATTAGTGGGGTATTTACCATCTTGTTTTTCTCTCCCCATCCACAGCGCCATTTTTGTGTCTTCGCTCTGTCGTTTCCTGGAGCAGAGGTCCTCAGCACCATCTACACCTCCATCCTGCTGCAGCACCTCAGAGGAGACGGCTTCAACCCCGCCCTGCAGAAGAGCGGCCCCACTCTGGTGCAGTTAGCCCTCACTTTACATCAGCGCATCTCCTCCACCTTTCTCCCCACCGCGGTCAAGTTTCACTATATTTTCAACCTGCGAGACCTCTCCAACATCTTCCAGGTGACACAGATAGCAAATATGCATGATGGATTTATCTGCACTATGACCTCAGGTTAATCTATTCACAGTTAAATGTCAGAAGTTAGATTGAAAAAGTTGCAGAAAAAAGCAGGAGTTAGATCTTTTACCTTGATTCTCCGGCTCTGCTTCCCATGTGGAAAGGTTCAGGCTTCTGTCACTAATTTCTCATCTAAATTATTATTGATTTAAGAGCTGGGTCTGAAAGTCTGAATAAGTCTGAAATAAGTGTAACAGAAAATAGAATGGATTTGCACTTCCACGGCTGTTAGTGATGATTTAATGTATTTAAATGAATATAATATCAGAGCGAGGAGGCTGTCAGGGGAGAAGCTTTTGGGGCGATATTTCTGTCAGAATCCTCCACGGTTTCACGGAGGGCAGGCTCTCTCATTTAACACTCTCTGTCGTATAATTAATGCTTTAAGCCACTCAGCTATAAGAACTTCATATTTCACAGTTCCATCTAGGAGAAGACAAAGGCAGCTCAAGCTTCTCCCTTTACTTTTATTACACAATGTGCAAAGTATATAGGGGCAGTAATAATCTTTTTAAAATGCTCCTTTTCAAAGCTGCAGTAATCGATATTTTTATATCAAAACACATCTCCTTACTGTCTGAAATAAGGCTGCACCCATCTGAGAAGTTTTTCTTTTTGATTCTCCCTGTTAAAATCCAACTTCTGACTTTTTCCTCTCTGTATTTCTTCTTTTTATCTACTCAGCTCCACACTAAACTTTTTATAAGCCTTCAGAGGTCTCATGTTTTACCTTTAACACCTATTTTTTTTCCTCTAGTTTTGTCTTTTTCAGTTGCAGTGTTCTTCTTTCTTGTGTTTCACATCACATTCCCGTCTTTTTTAAGAACATAATCTTATTCTAATTTCCAGCAGCCCCTGAAGCTCTTTTGAAAAGCACAGAGTTGTAACATGAAGCTTCTATACTCAGTGGTTTTAGGAGGAGAAGGAGAAGGCTGTGGATATGTGAATGCTTGCAGGTCTTTTTCAGTGACAGAAACCTCCCAAGTCAGTGTTTTGCAAAATGCAGCAGTGCACGCTTTGGTGAGTTTGGTGAAGTTCTTTCTCTTTCTCCAAAGACTGCCGTGCAATCTAAAATAACAGTCAAATCACATTAGGGACCCAGATCCAAGGACACTTGACCCCAAAGTCCGGTTCCATTTCATCACTGAGAATGCCAGGCCGGGTCCAAGTCTTCTTGTAGAGGTTGTTTGAAGCAGTATTACTTTCGTCGACTAAAACTATGACTAAAAATATTCATCAACAGCCTTTTTTTCCATGACAAAAATTAGACTAAAACTAACAAAAATGGATCTGTGATGACTAAAACTAGACTAAAACTAACAAAAACAGATCTGTGATGGCTAAAACTAGACTGAGACTAACAAAAATAGATCTGTGATGACTAAAACTAGACTAAAACTAACAAAAACAGATCTGTGATGACTAAAACTAACAAAAACTAAGTTTAGTTTCCATCAAGATGACTAAAACTAGACTAAAATGTCATTTAGTTTTCGTCAGACATTCAAAATCCATAATATTTTTTCACTGTGGGTAAATCTGTCAAAAAAAAAACAATACATCTGTATCTATTCTGCCTCTCAGCTGTAGAAAGCAGGGACCCCAGACCTCAACTAGATTAAAACTAAAAAGGATAGAAATGACTAAAATGTGACTAAAACTAAAAGACATTTCATCTAAAGACTAAAACTAAGACTAAAATTTAAAATAGCTGCCAAAATTAAGACTGGTTTGGAGCACCATGAATCAGAGAGTTGTAAAGTTGATTCTAAATGTCTCCTGTCTCCTCTGTGCAGATGGGCCTGTTTCGTTCTCTGAGCTAGAAGGTAGATTTGGAAGTACAAAGACGGTCGTTGATGGTGCCTCAAAGATAAAAACATCTACAGCAGCAGGAACATCTGAGTGGTGCATAGGTCTTTCTTTTTTCTGATAGATTTTCAGACCAACTACATACAGTCTCTGCACAGGCCTAAGTATACTGGGTGACTGATTTACTCTATATTGCCAAAAGTATTGACTCACCCATCCAAATAATGTAAATCAGGTGTTCCAGTCACTTCCATGTCCACAGGTGTATAAAATCATCACCTAGGCATGCAGACTGTTTCTACAAACATTAGTGAAAGAATGGCTCGCTCTCAGGAGCTCAGTGAATTCCAGCGTGGTACTGTGATAGGATGCCACCTGTGCAACAAGTCCAGTGGTGAAATTTCCTGGCTCCTAAATATTCCACAGTCAACTGTCAGTGGTATTAGAACAAAGTGGAAGCCATTGGGAATGACAGCAACTCAGCCACCAAGTGGTAGGCCACGTAAAATGATGGAGCGGGGTCAGAGGATGCTGAGGTCATAGTGTGCAGAGGTGGCCAACTTTCTGCAGAGTCAATGGCTACAGACCTCCAAACTTCATGTGGCCTTCAGATTAGCTCAAGAACAGTGGTAGAGAGCTTCATGGAATGGGTTTCCATGGTAACAGCTGCATCCAAGCCATACATCACCTAGTGCAATGCAAAGCGTGGGATGCAGTGGTGTAAAGCACGCCGCCACTGGACTCTAGAGCAGTGGAGACGCCTTCTCTGGTGACCAATCGCGCTTCTCCATCTGGCAATCTGATGGACCAGTCTGGGTTTGGTGGTTGCCAGGAGAACGGTACTGACTGCATTGTGCCAAGTGTAAAGTTTGGTGGAGGGGGGATTATGGTGTGGGCTTGTTTTTCAGGAGCTGGGCTTGGCCCCTTAGTTCCAGTCAAAGGAACTCTGAATGCTTCAGCATACCAAGAGATTCTGGACAATTCCATGCTCCCAACTTTGTGGAACAGTTTGGGGATGGCCCCTTCCTGTTCCAACATGACTGTGCACCAGTGCACAAAGCAAGGTCCATAAAGACATGGATGAGAGAGTTTGGTGTGGATCAACTTGACTGGCCTGCACAGAGTCCTGACCTCAACCCCATAGAACACCTTTGGGATGAATTAGAGCGGAGACTGAGAGCCAGGCCTTCTGGTCCAACATCAGTGTGTGACCTCACAAATGTGCTTCTGGAAGAATGGTCAAAAACTCCCATAAACACACTCCTAAACCTTGTGGAAAGCCTTCCCAGAAGAGTTGAAGCTGTTCTAGCTGCAAAAGGTGGACCCACGTCATATTAAACCCTATGGATTAAGAATGGGATGTCACTTAAGTTCATATGCCAGCCAAGGCAGGTGAGCGAATACTTTTGGCAATATAGTGTCTGTTACTAATGTGAAAGCTAGCCAGCGGGGAGAGGGAGGTGCAGCAGACGTGCTTTAGCATGATAAAAAACAGTGAAGTCTCATGTGAAAACACCCTAACCTAAAATCTTCATTAAACTCCTCAAATATTTGAACCTGAGCGGTGATCTTTCACCCTTACCTTCGTTACAAACATTTGGCTATGTGTAGACTCTTAACTTTTTTTGTTAGTGGATTGCACTTCCTCCCATTTGGTTAGAATTTTGTTATTGGTTTCAAATAAATCAGTGAAAATGGGGCTGAACTTTTCTGAAAAACAAAAAATGTAATTGTGATTATTTTGACTTATTTTGCAATTTTGCTACGAAATGCATTGGAGAGAATGATCATTTTCATGTCACTTTTATTATGGGAAACAAGGAAAGTAGTTTTTTTTTTTTTTGCTCCGAAGAAGACATTTGAATGTGAATAACGAGAAGAGAAAAGCTGTTACAGTTCCTGGTTCATGCGTTAAGTCATCCCAGAATGCCTTGCACCTGGAGTTTAAGGAGAATTATTATCAGAAAACCTGAATCCTGGTGACCCTGAGAGTTACCCTCCCTAAGACGCTTCCTCACACATCAGCACCCTGAAGCTTTAAAGAGTTCAGCCACACATTAACACTTTAAAGTGGTGTCTGAAGAAGCCTTTCTACCAGGATCTTTGTTTCTGAAAGGGTCTGCTCAGCCTGAGTGGCCATCCACAAACCACGCAGAGCAAACAGACTCTCTCTGAGCCCTTCTCTTGGCCAATACAGAGAGCAGAAAGACGGGCAGAGAGGGAGTCACAGAGCTTGTTTGAAGTTTGCGTCCTAACTTTATTCAGCTCGTGGCTCTAACACGTTAGGACAGCCTGGGAGAGGTGAGCAGCTCCCCACTCTGCCTCGCTGTGATTCCCCCGCCGTACCTCTGCGCTGCTGCACCTTCAGATGTGAGGAAGCATTTGGCGAGACAGTACAAACGCTCCCTCTAATTTCCAGCATGAGGCCTAAGTGGTTGTCACTCTGTGTTTTCCAGCTTGACGTTTCAGATGTTTGCCTCGGCTGAAATAATTGGGGGTCCTTTTGTTTTGTAAAACTTTAAAAGTGGGAAACGTTGCCAGAGGCAAACATCTCATTTTGATCAGCTCTAATGAGCTGGAGAGACGAGCTCAGAGACTCTGTGAGCTCACAGCTCCCTCTGTAAAAGGTGTTTTTAATATGACAAAAGAAGCTGGTCCAGCAGCTAAGGCCTCTCTTTACCTTCATTGCTGCTGTTTATTGGTCGACAAAACTCTCAAAAAAAGGTGTTTTTTTTATATTTAAGCCCAGGAAGCAGCTTTCTTTTTAGATAATGTCCAAAGTAGGCAAAAGTTTTTATCATCAGCTATTTGAAGAAGTTTGAATGTTCACATTTAGGGCTTAGTTCTTTAGGATTTCATCATCTATAAAGTTGGACTTATGGCCTATAGAGGGAATGCACTGACGTCCTTTTCAGACTAGTATCCACTTAAATGAGGGATTTTTGGACTTAGCAGAGATCCACATCATTTCCTAAAGACACAGTGGAGCTAGGACATTGATATGTGGTCATAAATGAAGTTTTCTGACATTACTCACATTTGGTCTTTATTTTAAGTCTCTGGAACAGCGGGGGCTGCTGCTGCATTCATACCAGTCCAACACAGCCCAACAAGTCTAGGTGACACGTTCAGAAGTCATCGTCAAAAACACCGAACTGTCGAAGAAGACTCAGCCCTGGGGCAGGTTCCTCACTGGACATCAGTGCTAAATAAAGTGTGTTTTACTACTAATTTGCTCTCTTTAAGTTGGAACAGCTACTAGAGATTAGGAATCTCTTTTTCATGATGGTCCTGGACAGGCAGCACAAAGTCTGCCACTGATTTTATAATAAAACCAAATAATCTTTCCATATATTCCCTGTATTAATCCCAGAAGAACATGTTTGTCCACAGGTGGTATAAAAAGCTTGTAAATGCTATATTAGATGCCTCCATCTCATTCTATAGAATGTAAAATGCATTTTCAACAGCAGCGTCACGGTTAATGCTGATGCTCAGGAGCAGCAGGATCACGGTTGAAGACAGGACCCTGTTCACTGGTGATGCTCGACCACAATAGAAGTTAAAATCCAAGAGAGCTCACAAATGCTACATTGTCTGTTCTGATGAGCACAGTTTGACATTTTGATAAAACACTCAATGAGCAGTTATTAGCCTGGACAGCCAGGCATCAAGTCTCTTTGTATGCTGTAAGATCACTGCCTGTGTAAAGGAGGACGAAAAAAAAAAACTTTTCAGTCTGCCCTTCAGACGTTATCATCACGTCATGCTGGAGTTTTAGGACGTTTCAGGGCAGTGTCGTCAAGATACCAAAATGTAAACTTCTGACTGTCAAACTGAAACCAAGATTAGTCTCCTGATATTTGATAGTGAAATGATACTGTTCAATACTCCATACCTAATGGATCTGAAACAGGATCTTAACAAGTGATGGACACATATTATAAAAATCCAAACGTTAAAAAACGTTTAAAACATTTATAGTAAAGTTTTAGTTGCTTCAGATGTATTCATTTTTGTCTATATTTATACATTTGATATTCATTGTTTTATTTAGTGGAATAGAATGTGCTTCAGCAAAACTTTGAGACTAAGACTTTACCAATTACATTTTGAGGTGTCTTTAATCTCTAATGTTATGTATATCAAGGAAAGTTGAAAATCTGTCCTGATGGATAATGTGGATTATTCTGAATAAACATTTGATTTGGTTTGAGGTACAGGTCATTAAAAACATGGTCTGCAGGCATGAAAACAGCAGTTTTCGTCAAAAGTTAGATAATTTAACACAGTCCCTTAACCCTTGAGCTTCCAGTATGCCTTCACACAAACTGTCTAACTGCGACTGGCGACATACACCTAAGGCACTTGCACTTTTTACATGTGTGCAGTACTTTTTACATGCATACAGTACTTTTTTATGCATGCAGTACTTTCTATATGCATACAATACTTTTTATATGCAAATAGTACTTTTTATATGCAGGCAGTACTTTTATATGCAGACAGTACTTTTTACATGCATGCAGAACTTTTTATGCATACATTACTTTTCGCCAACGCCTTCATTGGCTCCCACCCCCCTTCGCCGCAGTGTACCATGGGAGGGCACGCCCCCCCCCAGTGTCTGTGCTGCTTTCAGACCCCTCTGGTCACACTTGTTCAAAAATGCAACTAGCGACAAATCTAGCGACTTCTTCTGGTGTTACTGGAGAGTTTTGGAGGCGCTGACGGAAAAGCACGTATCGTTGTTGCTCTTCTCACTGAGCAGCGCTGCTGCCATGGGCCCCTCTCAGTCCCTAAGCACTCACAGGCAGCCTCGTCCTAGCATAGTTCGACTGCAACAGAGTAGAGGACTCACACCCGTTTCAGACTGGGATCGTGTTTTGCTGCTTGCGTGTGCCGCCCATGTCAGCTCCGGTCCCTGCCGGTGCGGCTTTCACACAGGGCGCTAGTTTTCTGCCTGTCAGCTGCATCTCCCTGCTCTCAAAGCCCTGTTCTCAAAGCTACTTGATTTAGTGTACAGAGGAAGTGTGTCGGGAACTATTCAAAATGTACAAGTGAACGGAGTTTCTCTACAGAAAAGCTAAACCGGGCTTTTACTTTGAAAAGCACAAACCAGAAAAGCATGCATACGGTGTTTATCTTTCCTGTGACATATTCTACCAGTGTGGAGACAGAAAGATTCACTAATAGTAGGTCTTTAGAGAACAGCTTTATAAAACAGGCACATTTAAGCTTGTGGCCTTCCTCAGGGTTATCAAGAAACACACTGTAAACATATTCTATGTGCATACTTGCCACAACAATGTAAATATGGCTCTCCATTTATCATTTTCCTGTCTAATATGGTCACCAGCCACAGTATAAGACTATTATACAGCGTTTTAATGTCGTCTAAGTTACATCTTTGTAAAATAAACAAAGATAAATGCAACTGGTTATTCACATGTCCACATTTGTGTTCATGTACAGTATATATCCTGTGCATATTAATGTTCTTATTTCATATATCGGCCAAAATATCGGTTATCGGCCAATATATCGGATATCGGCTTTTTTTTTTGCCCCCAATATCAGTATTGGCATCGGCCCCAAAAATCTCATATCGGTCGGGCTCTAATACAGACAGAATTTTTTTTATATGCAGACAGTACTTTTTATATGCATACTATACTTTTTATATACGTGCAGTCCTTTTTATATATTTTATATTTTTTGGAGCTCATGTTTTCCATTTATGCTGCAGGGTGCGGGTGATCGTGATGTGCTAATGTCACTAATGCTATGTTAATCTTATAGCATGATTTAGCAGCCCCTCATCATCCTTCTAGAGGGGCTGGCCCGCTAGCAGGCTGATGAAAAAAGTGAGTCTGGAGCCCTGGAGTCTTGTTACCATGTGTTGTTAATTGGAGGCCTTTCTAAATGCAAATCTCCCAGAATGAGCATGAGCCTGCTGGTTGATTTGCCAACACTGTTTCCTGCTGATAAACATATGGCTGGCATGCACATGTTTGATAAATGTAGATTTCTTTAAAAACTTCTACAGTTTACTTGTGAGAGAAAAACTGGGACATTTTCTACACACTGCTGGTAAATAAGGGCCGTGGTTTGTGCTCACTGGAATAAGTAAACCTCGCTACAGTCAGCATACATTCTTCTCTTCTCTTCAAACTTTCTCCCTAACGACCAACTTTCATGCAGTATTCTTTCCTTTCCTCTTCATGCACTCTGTCTCCACAAATCTCTCTCCCAGCATCGGGCCCATCATTAAGCCCAGTAGAAGTTAAATTGGACGTACTGTAAGTGAAGTCCAGTGGCCAAATTCGACTCAAAGGGTTAGACAAACAGTTTGGCATCAGACTGGGAGTGATGTCAAAGAGCTGCGTTTGCCAGTGTTCGTTCTCTGCCATGACCAGTGGGCATATCAGAGTGCCTGTCTTCTCCACGTCAGACTAAATGAGCTCCTCGAAGAACACGAGGCAAAAGCAGGGTGGAGATAGATGGACAAAGAGAGACACTTAAACAAAGGAAAGAGAAAGGAAGAAAGGAAGGAAGGGAGTACATGAGTGTTTCGGTGCAGAGAGCTGAACTTCACTGACTGAACGATATGTCTGTATGATGTTTTGAGGAGAGTCAGCTGTGTGCGTTTGTTAGCGGCGGTTTGAAGCGTTGTTTGGGGCTCAGAGCAGCTGTCAGGCTATGAGGAAAGCTCTCCGGCTCCACACAGACAGACAGACAGATACATGCCGACGCACAGAGCTCCGTAATCCCTCTCCTCTGAGCTGAACAAAGTGGTGAAAGATTGGGGACAGACAGGATGAAGGAAAACAAAGTTCCCTCTACTCTTCAGTTTGTTAACACTGTGCCATTCTTTGATTGGTATGATGAAGAGTAAAGCCTGTGAGAGTGACAGTAATAAACACTTACCATATGGTGTTTTGTTTTGCTCGGGCACTCTCTTATACAATAAATATACGCTGCCATGATTGACACCATTAAGCAATGAAATGGAGTGAGTAAGTAGAGATGGATTTTTATGGCACTTTTTAAAACGTAGTTACACACTTCAGATACAAAGAGGGTTGAGAAAGTCCAGATCCCTCTCCACTGAGGAGTTCTTGGACAGTTTTTTCCCCTTTTCATTTACACTGATATAGCTCTATGTCCTCAGAGTACCGGAGCGTTAGATATCGCTTTGCATCTCGTGGCATCAGGTTGGACACTGCATCAGTTTAACATTAAATTCTCTGCCCACTCCTTTCTAGAGAATGTGACGTCTAGCACTTTTATTTTAACATTGGAGAAACAAAATTGTATTGAAAACCCTTGATGACTGCTGAATTTGGCTGCACATGCCTGCATCATGCTGAATCTGGCTGCATTGGCCTTCATTATGCTGAATCTGGCTGCATTGGCCTTCATCGTGCTGAATCTGGCTGCATTTGCCTGCAACGAGCTGAATCTGGCTGCATTGGCCAGCATTGTGCTGAATCTGGCTGCATTGGCCTGCATTGTGCTGAATCTGGCTGCATTGGACTGCATTGTGCTGAATCTGGCTGCATTGGCCTGCATTGTGCTGAATCTGGCTGCATTGGCCAGCATCGTGCTGAATCTGGCTGCATTGGCCAGCATCGTGCTGAATCTGGCTGCATTGGCCTTCATCGTGCTGAATCTGCCTGCATTTGCCTGCAACGAGCTGAATCTGGCTGCACATGCCTGCATCATGCTTAATCTCGCTGCATTGGCCTTCATTATGCTGAATCTGGCTGCATTGGCCTGCATTGTGCTGAATCTGGCTGCATTGGCCTGCATTGTGCTGAATCTGGCTGCATTGGCCTTGCATTGTGCTGAATCTGGCTGCATTTGCCTGCAACGAGCTGAATCTGGCTGCATTGGCCTGCATTGTGCTGAATCTGGCTGCATTGGCCTTGCATTGTGCTGAATCTGGCTGCATTGGCCTTCATTGTGCTGAATCTGGCTGCATTGGCCTGCATTGTGCTGAATCTGGCTGCATTGAACTGCATCGTGCTGAATCTGGCTGCATTGGCCTTCATTGTGCTGAATCTGGCTGCATTGGCCTTCATTGTGCTGAATCTGGCTGCATTGAACTGCATCGTGCTGAATCTGGCTGCATTGGCCTTCATTGTGCTGAATCTGGCTGCATTGGCCTTCATTGTGCTCAATCTCGCTGCATCGTTTTCAATCTGGCTGCATTTCTTGCAGGCTGTCAGGATACTACAATCAGAATCAAATAGGTTGGGCCCCATTCATGTGGGTGGCAGCTTTAAGCAGGTTTACTCGATTTATGTGGAGTGTTTTTTTTTGTTTTGTTTTTTTTTTAAACTTAAAATGAGAAGTGAGCAGGGCAGTTGGGCAGAGCTGAGCAGCAGGTCATGTTCTGTTATTGTTGATTGATAAACCTCTGATGGAAGGATTTAACTAACTGTAAATGTAAGCTGGGTTATAACTGGGAGGTGTAAAACTTGGTGATGTGATGATTGCTGATCTGTTTAATTGGGTTTAGCGGTAAAAATAGACCAGTCAAGCAGCACCACAGCACTGATATGATATGTCATGGAAGCGACAGAACATATGACCCAGAGGAAGCATGCAAATAGAATAAAGAGGATGAAGTCTGAGGATGTAGCCCTGAGGGACTCCACACAGCAGAGGAGCTGAGATGGTTGTAGATGCCAATCAATCAAAGACAATTGACAATGGTTTGAAAATGTAGCAGAAAGGCAGACCAAGCTGTCAATCTCATCCATTAAAAAAGACCAATAAAAAAATCTCGTACAAGTAAAAGGATTAGATCATTTTCACGCACTTGAGGCAATAATCTGTAAGATTTAGGCAGCTCTGATAATTCTGTCTCTGTGTGAATCTTCTGCACACACAGGCACACCTCCCATCTGCAGCATTACACAGAGGATTTAGCAGCCAATTGTCACATTCAGAAGTCTGGGATATGACGGCGGATCAGATTCAGCTGGCTTTACCCCCAGAGATGATTCTGTTGATTGGAATAAGTTCTGAGGCTGGAAACACTCAACATCTGTTTGCCTCTGCTTCTCCTCCTGGGTGACAGTGCGCAGAGGGGAACAAGCAGCGCCCGGGCGTCACTTCGTCCCCATCCTCATCCTCTGCAGCACCTGTTCTGTGAGGCGGCGAGATTGAGCCGTGCACTGCCTGGCTGCTTTCTGAATGGCCCTGTGGGAAAGCCAACGCGTCACACGGCTTCCTCCAGAGACACATTAATCATCAATCATCCACAAAACACTCGTCTGCTCATTGTTATTATTCCGCGCTTTAATTTGGCTGTTTTTGAACAAAAGATGAAAGAAGTGCAAACAAACACTTTCATTTTCAGCCGTGCTACCTCCCAGAGGACAAAGCTGTTCGACTTTGGGGATCCTCCACTCGTCTGCCAACAACCAGAAGTTGAAGTTTTGTGTTTGAGTCAAATTTCTCTACAACAGAAGGGTGAATTGCAAAGATTATTAATCCTCCCCCATGACCAAATCAAATCTGTAACCTTTTAGTTGATTTTTATAACTAAAAGGATTACATTATATTTTAAACAGGCGACCTTTGCTGTAGCATCATCAGGCTTTTAGGCTGCATCACTCTCTACAAGCATGAAAAAAATGCTCTCATTGTGCTTTGTCATTCCTACTTTTGCCCTTCTCCTCTTCTGTGCTCACACTTTCCAGCCCAATAACCAATCATCATCCACCTGCAGGCTCATAGTCAGGGATTTTAGATTTGATCTTATCACTCCTTAGATTTCTGCTTGCAAAGCAAATCTGCAAGAAGTGATGAGGTCAGAGCCGAGACACCAAACTTTAAACTGTTCTTCAAACTTCAGTGTCTCTGCTCTGTTGCTATGTTGTACCTGTTTGTTTTTACTACTGGCACTGTCATGCTCTGCAGAGAAACAAGACAGAAGAGAGAAAGCTCTGGTATGAAAAAAATCAAGTTATGTTTTGTTTTTTATGCCTTTGTACAGGAAATGTAATCTAAAGTCAGAATAATGACATCTGAATGAATTGCAGATGGTGAACATAGTGCTGAGTGAGGTAAAAGGGCTTGTGGACCTGGTGTGAGTCTTGTTTTATTCTCAGAAATCATTAGAGTGGCATACAGACTCATTCCTTCATTCTTTATAATTCTTCCCTCCAACAGCCGCCTACAGAACTTATCTCCCCATGCAGCAGCACTTCTGAGACAGTGAGATGAAAGAAAAGCACGGCCATTATTTCTGAGTTTCTGTGACACACCTACTAGCAGCTTGCCCACTCAATATCCATTGATTTAGCCGCAGTGACTGTGCTGTGCTTCCCTCCTTGTTGTGCAGTGAATGGGCCAAATCAAGCTCTGGAGTAGTTCTAAGCTTTCCTCTCCCCCTTTTCTGCCCAGGGCATTCTCTTCTGTACCACTGAGTGTCTCAAAGCCCCTCCGGACCTGCTGAAAATCTACCTGCACGAGTCCAGCCGAGTCTACAGAGACAAGCTGCTGGAGGAGCAGGACTTCCAGGTCTTTGATAAGCTGCAGGCGGACACAGTGAAAAAGTTCTACGAGGTGAGAGTTTTACAAAGTTCAGCAGAGGAAGACAGGAGGAGGAGGGGGAAATCATTAGGCTGCCTGCTCTGTGTCTGGACCTGGACATCAGTGGCCAACACAGCGAGGAGAAAAAGGGATGCTGGGGGAGCAGGAGAGGGCGGAGGGCCGGGGAGAATATTAATCACTGTGGTATGTGGGGTCTGGCTGTCAGGGTCTGCGCTGTCAGCCCGGCAAATTGGAAAACATTTTAATGGTTTTCTGTCCACTGCTCCCCTCAGTACACTCTCCAGCTTCATCGCATGCACACTAGTCATGGCACAATGAAGACCCTGACAAGTAGATGTGTACCAACACTAGGGCTTGGCATGATATCCAGTTTTTAAATGTACAATACACAGAATTTCTGCACTGAAATTCTAAATTCATTATCAAGCAACTAATAGTTTTTATATGAATTAAGTTCTTACATTACCTCAAATATTTCAAACAGTATTCAGAACCATTAAAATCCTTCATCAAGGCTGCAGTGTAGGACACTAAAACGCTTAGCTGCAGTTCTGTCACTGTTTCTCAGTCATGTTTCATGCTGCTTGATTGTGATGGACCATGATTATTCTCTGCCACCAGCTGTGTGATCTTTCACCCAAGCCTCCTCTGTACTCAGAACTCCCCACCACATCTCCAACCCCATCTCCAAGAGTTTGGGTGAAAACCAGATCTTAGACTAAATGGTGGTACTTTAGAAAATAATGGTAGAAGCATGACTAAAGACAGTGTTCTGTACTTCAAACACTGAAACTAGAGAGGAGTGTGGTCAAATGTCGGACCTGACTGACAGCAGCAGCCGTAGTCTGTTAAAATAAAGTAGAACATTAGCACAAGTGTTAAGACTGTTTGTAACAACACTGTGAATGTAGCTCAGGCTCCTCCCATGTCTCTGATCTTTGCTGAGATGTTTCTACACCTTGATTGGAGTCCACCTGTGCTAAATTAATCTGATTGGACATGATTCTAAAGGCTCACACCTCTCTCAATGATATCAGAGCAGAAACCAAGGGTCAAAGGTCAAAGGAGCGGCAGAGCTCAGAGACAGGATTGGCAGGCACAGACTACAAAAACATTTCTGCTGCTCTAAAGGTTCCCAAGAACCTGATGGTCACTCTGACTGAGCTCCAGAGATCCTAAGTGGAGATGGGACAAAGTTCTACAGCAGGGGTGTCAAACTCAAGGCCGGACCGTGGAACAATTATATCCAGCCTGCAAGATCATACCATATTTGTATTATAACTGGCCCACCAGTATGAGGTCAAGTAAAAGTTATTAAGCCATAAGAATCTAAAAAAGTAACGTGTAAGAAAGATTTCATAAAAAGTCAAGAATGTGGGGAAAGACATTAATTTGTGTTTTTATTTCATATTTTTAATTTTGCATGTGAAGATTACGACTCAAACTTATGATTTTGACTTTTCATTTTATTCTTTCACCTTTTCAACTTATAATTAAGACTTTATGTATCACATTTTTATCTTTTAGATTCCCAATTTTAGATTTTAAGAAATATTTTGACTTTCTCCACTCCTTACTTTGGCTTTTTAATCCCATATGTTGCCTTTTGAACTCATGATTTTAATTTTTATTTCATATTTTGACATTTTAAATTCATATTTTTTAGTTTTTAATCTCATATTTTGACCTTTTAAACTCCCAATTTTAAATTTAAGTCATATCTTTAACTTTTTAAGTGATCATTTTGAATTCTCGTTCATATTTTGACATTTTCAACTCTTAATTTTGGCTTTTTGATCCCATATTTTCACCTAATAGACTCACAGTTTAAAATTTTAAGTTATATATTGACTTTAAACTCGTGATTTCAGGACTAAATCCAGAATCCGGCCCCTGCTGTGATTGAGTTTGACACCCCTCTTCTAGAAGGTCAACCATCACTGCAGCCCTCCACTGATCTGGGTTTATGGAGGAGTGGAGAGATGTAGACTCTCCTCAGAGAAAAACACATGAAAGCTTGACTGGAGTTTTCAAAAAACTGAATGTTAAAGCCAAGTGGAATGCATGATTATCTGATAGGATATGCATTGTCAGCAGTGAGTCCTTCTATATCGAGGTGTGTGTGTGTGTGACAAACTCCTCTCTATTTGAGAACATGGAGGCCAGTGTGCTTGGGAACCTTCAGTGCAGCAGACTTTTTTTATCATATATCATCATACAGCAGAGAAATAACAGGATGACTTCTGCCCAGCCCTACACACACCTGCATAGAAATGACAATAAGGAAGGACCATAAACACAGTAATATATTTTATTCAGAGTTATCATAAACCGAGTGTGATTTTCCCTTTGCCACAGAGCAATATGCAGCATGTTTTCTACTATTTTTACATGCAAACAAAGACGTCTTTAGAGACCGCCACAGTGTAAGGAAGTGATACTATGATGGCTGCAGCTGAGCATAATAAAGATGGAAATTTAAGAAAGAAAACAAAATCTTATTCATGGCACCTTCTGCAGTTATTTGCCGGTGGAAGTTTGCAGAAAACAAACATCCCTCCGAGACAGAGAGTGAAATATTCGCAGCTCGAACGTTGCTAGGGTGAAAATGAACTGGGTCACCCTCTGCACAGCTGTGATTTTCAGCTGTGTCCCTGTCCACACTGTTCAAGCTTAACACTGGGGTTGTGCTGACGGGGGGAGAGTGTGGCTTAGTATTTTTACCACTGCAACATGGACTCTACAGCCTGACAGATATGGGGTGTAGTATACTAATATTACTGTAAGAATTTCTCTGGTTTCAGATTACGTCCAAAGAACATATTTGAAGTCATCATGCTCCTTTTGAAATGATTGTTTAGAAAGCCACTTATCATTTGTCTGATTGCCTTCCCTTTGCGTCCCATCCCTCCGTTTTACCCCTGCCCCTAGTGGGAACAGTTTCCCCTACAGAAGGGGACAGCCCTTAAAGATCCTGATACGTCATCAGTAGTCAAGGACAGCATTTACGTAGGCAGGTGTGACAACAATAGCAGACATTTCTACCCCAAGCAATTTCTTAAAATGCTTGTTTAGATATAGAAGGCTCATAATGCATAGCACAGCATTAAACTAAGATATTAGATGGTCATGGTATTTTGTAATAATGAAGTTAAGCTTTTGTGAATGTAACCACGTATTTTTTAAAATCATTTCTGGTGCTTTGGTAATGCTTGGGTTCAATGAAATATAACCTCAATCTAGTGTTAATTTGGCCGACTAAAACTATGACTAAAAATCATCGTCGTCAGCCTTTCTTTCCATGACTAAAACTAGACAGAGACTTACAAAAAAAGATCTGTGATGACTAAAACTAGACTGAGACTAACAAAAAAAGATCTGTGATGACTAAAACTAGACTGAGACTAACAAAAATAGATCTGTGATGACTAAAACTAGACTGAGACTAACAAAAATAGATCTGTGATGACTAAAACTAGACTAAAACTAACAAAAACAGATCTGTGATGACTAAAACTAGACTGAGACTAACAAAAACAGATCTGTGATGACTAAAACTAGACTGAGACTTACAAAAATAGATCTGTGATGACTAAAACTAGACTAAAACTAACAAAAACAGATCTGTGATGACTAAAACTAGACTAAAACTAACAAAAATAGATCTGTGATGACTAAAACTAGACTGAGACTTACAAAAATAGATCTGTGATGACTAAAACTAGACTAGTCTAACAAAAATAGATCTGTGATGACTAAAACTAGACTAGTCTAACAAAAATAGATCTGTGATGACTAAAACTAGACTGAGACTAACAAAAATAGATCTGTGATGACTAAAACTAGACTGAGACTAACAAAAATAGATCTGTGATGACTAAAACTAGACTGAGACTTACAAAAACAGATCTGTGATGACTAAAACTAGACTGAGACTAACAAAAATAGATCTGTGATGACTAAAACTAGACTGAGACTAACAAAAATAGATCTGTGATGACTAAAACTAGACTAGACTAACAAAAATAGATCTGTGATGACTAAAACTAGACTAGTCTAACAAAAATAGATCTGTGATGACTAAAACTAGACTAAGACTAACAAAAATAGATCTGTGATGACTAAAACTAGACTGAGACTAACAAAAATAGATCTGTGATGACTAAAACTAGACTGAGACTAACAAAAATAGATCTGTGATGACTAAAACTAGACTGAGACTAACAAAAATAGATCTGTGATGACTAAAACTAGACTGAGACTAACAAAAATAGATCTGTGATGACTAAAACTAGACTGAGACTAACAAAAATAGATCTGTGATGATTAAAACTAGACTGCACTTTCGGTAAATCTGTCTAAAACAATGGAGCTGTATCTATTCTTCCTCTCAGCTGTAGAAAGCAGGGACCCCAGGTTTGGCAGGGTGCAGAGAACACACTACCATGATTTGGTACCAGATTTAGGCAAGAAAATAAATGCTTGGACTAAAAGTAAAGACTAAAACGTGAGGACTTTTTATGGACTAAAACTAGACTTAAACTAAAAAGGAAGAAATTACCAAAATGCAAATAAAACTAAAATGCATTTCATTTAAAGACTAAAACTAAAAATATCTGCCAAAATGAACGCTGCTTCAGTCCTCCATCAGTGCCCTGTGTGCTGCTGGAGTTTAGGTGATTAAAGCAGAAGTTCCCGAGCTTTTTTAGCTGACGACCCAAACACAGAGTTTGTGCTGTCTCTGGGACCAAACTCACAAAAGTACTTTGTGTTTCACCAAAACACCAGAATATTAAAAGCTGAATGAAAGGATATAGAAATCAATACATACACTAATAAAATTTCTATGATTTCAATGCTTTTTAATTTTTTTGGAGCTGTTTAACTGTTCAATAATTAAAAAGTAGGATTTTTAATTTTGTAGTATAGTGGACCTCTTTTCAGGAATTTTTTAAACTGAAACTCATAATCAGGTTGTTTTTAAATGCTGAAATGATAGGTGTTCTATTTACAGGAATTATTTAGTCCCTTATATTTTTTCAGTTGTGTTATGCTACAGTCGTTTGAATTCATGTTTTTCTTCTAAACTCAGTTCCACATAATGACAAAGTGACAACATACATTTAAATTTTTTGGCAAATTTATAAAAAATCAAAAACTAATATCACACTGACATTGGTATTCAGAGTCTTGACATTTAGCCCAGGTGCCCTCCATTTCTCTTGATTTTTACTGAAGCCAGTTTGACTTTCATGCGTTTTTACTCAGTCTTCATCTCTCCACTCTGCCATAAAGCCCAGATCAGTGGAGAGCTGCAGCATTTGTTGACCTTCTAGAACTGTGTCCCATCTCCACTCAGGATCTCTGGAGTTCGGTCAGAGTGACCATCAGGTTCTTGGTCTCCTCTCCTACTAAGGCCCTTCTCCCCTGATTGCTCAGTTTGGCTGAGACCAGCTCTAGAAGAGTCCTGGTTGGTCCAAACTTCTTCATGTGAGAATCCTGGAGGCCACTGTTCTCCTGGGAACCTTCAGAGCAGCAGAAATGTTTCTGTAGCCTTCCCCAGATCTGTGCCTGCCAACAGTCCTGTCTCTGAGCTCTGCAGCTCCTTTGACCTTTGACCTCATGGCTTAGTTTTTGCTCTGATATCAATAGCTGTGAATCCATTACCTGGAGAAATGAGTAAAATAAAAAAATGCTAATGGAAACACCTGAATTTCAAAGAATTACAAGGCTAATGCCCAAAACTCCCTTCAAGGAAACACATTCAAAGCACAGTTGTATTTAGTGGAAATTTAAGAAATATGGCTTTTTATTTTATGTACATATGCTTCCCCCTGAGGATGTGGAGGAGACTCTGGAGCAGACCAAAGAGATGAACCTCTACTGCCACTTCGCCCGGGGGTTTGGCGAGTCCAGGTACCTGCCTGCAGAGTCCTGGAGCAGCTTAAATAAAACCCTGCTGGAGGTTCTGGACAGCTACAACGAAGTCAACGCCACTCTGAACCTGGTGCTATTCGAGGACGCCATGGCTCACATGTGAGTGCATGTTTTACAGCCTCTGGGAGAATGTGAGAGTTTAAAGAAAAGAAATGTGTTTTTGTCAGTTCCTTTATTGTCTGTCAGGAAATTCAGCTTCTTAGACGCTTTAGGATTTAAACTTCCATCTCACTAAACGTCAAAAGCAGAGACAGGCCGATGTGTAAGGAGCATAAATCATAGAGGAAGGCAAAATGAAGACAGCTTTGAAGCACCTCTCATCTAGTTTTTAGCTTTAAATTCCCTCCAGGTGGGGAAATATCTTCAATGCACATTTATATGATCTTGTTTTCTCTATCAGCTCAGTGAAGAACATAAATGCTTCTCTGTTCATCTTTGCTTCAGACCAAACTGTGTGTCTGCAGAGCATGAGTGTGTGTTATAAGGTAGAGACGCATCAATGAGCTGCAGCTTTCCACTCCTCACTTATCACTGTAGTTTATTTATAGTCCAGCCCTCATTCATCATCCCGGGGCTGTAGTTCACCACATGTGAATTCATCCAAAATAGTTCTAAATAAATGTTCTCTTTACTCACTTTGAGAAATGTTTGATGAAATAGAAAGAGCATGCACATGTGAAGAAACTACTGTGAAAGGTACACTGCAAAACATTCGAAGGTTTATGTTCACAGAAGCATGCAGCATCTATTTAAGAGTAATGCTTACATTCTGGTCTGCAAAGCTTTACATACAAGTTTACCAGCTTAGAGTTTGAATTGTATACCCTGATATGTAATAGAAATTAAATTTATTGGTAAAATACTTTGTAAGGACCCAATAGGTTCTTTGCAGAAGATGTCACTAGGGGTGAAACGGTTCTCAGAGCTCACGGTTATGTTCACTGATAAAAAGAAAAAGTTCCAGATTTATAATTCCAGATGTCCCTCACTTATTATTTTTTCTTCTTTTAATGTTAGTGCGGCATATAGTTTTAAAAAAGGATGTTTGAAATTTGCATTTGAATCAATCAATACCTTGGTCCATCTAGTGTTATTTATAAAAATAAAAAAAATACAAGATAATATGCAAATAAAAATCTGTGCTTTTAAGAACAATGTATCATATTTATGATTTAGAAAGAATGCTGTAATACCATTTTCATTCAAAAGCTGGTTCAGGGAATACTTGTGCAAAATCCTGACTCACCTATGTCTGTGAAGGACCCCAGACTAGCTCATGGAAACAGGATGGTTTACTACAGAGTCGGAGCGGAGCACTTAACAATACGTTTGTTGTTTTTTTATTCTACCGGTCTGATCAGGGGTGTAGCTAGGGATTTTGGACCCCCAGAAAGACTATTACACAGGCCCCCCTTTAACTGGCTAGCCAAGCAAAAAACGTTGCATTATTTTTAGAAATATCTCTGCATTTAATGTATTTTTGTAGCATAATTTCCC
Source organism: Cheilinus undulatus (assembly GCF_018320785.1). NCBI lineage: Eukaryota > Metazoa > Chordata > Actinopteri > Labriformes > Labridae > Cheilinus > Cheilinus undulatus. Next base: position 1,302,420 of record NC_054884.1, on the reverse strand, counting down.
CATTTATGAGCAATATTGTTACTATGGTAAAAATGAATTCACTTGGATTATTTCACAGCACTGGACAACACTTTGGACATTTTTTAAGGGAGGAGGCCCGCTGACTGATTCATTTGTCACTTTTGATTCAATAATGACACTAATTACTAAGAAAAAAATAAATAAAAACACACTTTCCATTGCAGGCTCCTCAAGGGCCCCTCCCTACTGTGGGCCAGGGTAATCAGCCCCCCCCCCCCAGGTCCGAGTGTAGTCTTAAAATGTTTTAACAGCAGTATTATATTTGACACTCTCTGCTTTCACATCTGGAGGCTTTTTAAAAACAGCGTGGTGATGAGGAGATGGAGAAAAGTGCAGCAGGTCTCGATGCTCTGCCTCTCTTGCAGCGGGAGCAGGGAGCCCACTTTTCTTCTTCGTTGGTTTGCCTGCTACTTCCTCTTCTTCCTTGGTGGTTTAATCGTGGTTAGCAAACTTGCTCCCGCTGCTGATTACAAGAATGTCAAGCATTCAAAATGCAAAAATAAACACCTTCTTAATTCTTCAGCTTCGTTTGTGTCCCAAAGACAAAAACATGGGGAAATGGCAGGAGGCAGAAATAAAAAAGCCACAGTTTAAAGCCTGGTATCACACAGCACTTGTGTATGGCCCTGTTCCACCAAGTGTACCGGTTCAGTCCAGTTCTGTCCTGGTTTAGCTCATTAAACTCTGATCGTGTCCGTATCTCCTGAGCTGATGTCTGTCTCTCTCGTTGTTCTGTCTCTTTAAGGAGATGTAGATTATTTGGCCCAGGGTGTTTATGATAAAATGAGGATTTTATGTCAGCCAGCCTCTTAACTCAGGACTAGATTGCTTTAGACTTTTGTCTCCTTTAATCAAGCTAGACGACACTAGGAGGTCTGCAGGTCTGAGTAAAGAGTGATATTTATATTGATTGATAATGATGGTTGATAAGGATTGTACTCTATGTAGAAATTTGATGCTAATTTCAGCACAGAGGCCCATTTAGAGTTGTAAAGTACTAACTTTGCTCCATTCTCATTCGTTCCTCACGGCTGTCCTCTACTTCCTGACCCCCAACTGACATCTGTGTGTCATCCATATAGGGTAGTTTCTTGTTTTTAATCATTCAAATTGACAGAGAACTCCTGCAAGTTTATTGACGTCCAGATCAGACTACGTGACTTTTTGTCTTTTACACTGGCACCGTGTCGGACTACATAACAAACATCTTGGTGGCAGTGTCACACCAAAAGCAGAAATGAATGAAGAAGCATTCTCATCGGTATCAACTTTTGCTGATTATTTTTTAAATATTGGTGTCTGCATTTTAAAAATGAGCTCACCTCTTAAAGGTACTGGTCCCAGGGGGATTTTAGCCGTGAATCTGCTCCCTGTGAGACAACAGACAGTATCACAGTTCCAGCATTTTTCTTAGCCTTACTTCAGCTTTTATAAATAACATTTTAATTCACGGTTTATGATAGCAAAGGTAATGGTGGGTTTTACTAAGAGTATTATTTCTTCAAGGACAGATGAGCAGAAACCAGCCTTACAATCTGACATTCTGAAGATGATATTGTGTTGTTTCTGCTGTAATGAAAAGTCCCGGCCTATTATTTTAAAAGGTCAGTCCTTGTTCCTGCTTTGTGCTCAGTGTTTCTGAGAGTGTTTGCACAGAGGTGATTGGTTGGAAGCCCTTTGGTTTCTGTTCTGTGTGGCTTACAGGATGAAGAATGTATAAAAGTTTAGATTTTATGTACTAAAAATAACATGTGCTTAGTGGTTCAAGGAAAAAGGTCAGAATCATAATGTGGAGGTTTGCTTACAAAGACCGTACTAATGAAGAAGTGGATTTAAAACAATGTTTGTTCATTTATGGTGAGAGACATCTGGACCAAGAGGAGAGAGAGTGAAAGAGATGAAGGGATTATGGTGATAGCTGAGGGGTGTGAGGTGACAGGATGAATGTACAGTGAGCTAGAGTGAGTGATATGTCCATCTGATTTATGGATAACAACCATCGAACATAAAAGATAAATAAGACAGTCAAATATAAGAGACTGGAGCTGTAGTCCATCTCTCAGACCTGGCACAGTGTGTGACCTACATGCTTGTACCTGGACCCAGGGTTTTCCTTTTCAAGGAGTGAAAGACACAGAATCATTTTCACTTTTTCTCTCTCTCTCTCTCTCACATAAAGTAGGTTTTACATACAGACTGTTTGGCTTTCAGCTTTTCCAAAATTAACCCACTAGACTGAGTGTGCAAGGCTTGAGTGCATGCCTTTATTTATGAACTGTTTCTTAGGTAATACACACCCAAAATAAAAGCCAGAGTCTCAAGACACACCATATGCATACAAAACAGCCTCTTCAACACGTTACAGAAACTTTGATTGTTGTGTAACTGAGATTGTGCAAATTCCCACAGCATAGCTAACATCCCTCAGGGCCCACTGGTGTGCCTTGCAGCACCACTGGAGAAATACTGCTGTAGAGTAATGAGCCTGTCTTTGGACTGTAGGAGGAAGCCAGAGTACCAGGAGAGAACCAAACACATCCCAGGGACAACACGCAACCTCCACACAGAAGCTGTTTCTCAAAGTCCAGGATCCTTCCTCTGTAGGAAGGATCCTTCCAAGTCAGGACCCTTGATGGAGAGGCCAGAGTCCTCCCTGGCAACTCCTGAACACATGTTTGGAACAGGCTAGCAAGTGTGTGTGATTACGTCATAGGAAGGGTCATGCCCATAAACACGGCGGCGGCAGAAATCAAATTGGGAGGGGCACTAACAACAACTTTCACAAGTTTTACCCAGCACCGTCTAATAAGCTATCACATCTTCATATAATAATAGAATATACAGTGCTTAACAAATTTATTAGACCACCACCCAAAGTAAGGTTTCTGCCACAGCTGCCCTAAATTAACAGCATTGGTAATTACCAAAATCATTTTTGATGTTTCTGCAATGGTTAATACACCAATATGTAGAAGCTCTTTAACCCAAATGATATTTTTAATGCTAAAATAGAATTATTATTATTGTTATCCATGAATTTTCAAATTTGTTGATTTACCAAAAAACTGAAAAAATAGTAAAGCACATTAATATTTCTTGATTTATATGTCAAATTATAGTTATTTACTGTCATTCCTGAAGAGAAAAATGAGTTTTAGTGGTTGAATGTTATGCTTGATTCATTTCTGACTTCTCAGAGAAGCCCAGTGAGCCGGCTCAAATTTGGGTGAATTCAGTTTGAAATTCCTCATTCCTGTTCAAAATGGTAAAACGTGGAGAGCTGACTGAAAATGAAAGAGTCCTCATTAAAGTACTTCATGATGCTGGATGGTCTCTGAGACAGATATGACAGGTGGTCTAATAGAAATTTGTTAAGCACTGTACATAATATGATTGTATAATCATATTGATCATTAAATATAAACATATAATTTAAAATGTAATCATAGTATAAGGCGCTACTTTTACCCATCCAGCTTTACTTTGATGATATGAAATAATGATGACAACAGTTACAGTGGAAACGTGGCATTTAAAAGTATATTGAGCACGCTAGGACCTGGCTTTCTCATGATGTTCCACTCAATTTTTTTTTTTTTTTTTTTTTTTAAGAGAAGGAAAACAGCAGCATTGGATTATGGGTAATTCCTGTGAGTAGAGGATACACATGTGCATCCTTGGAAATTCTCTGTTTGAAGGACTCAGTCCTTAGAAAAAGTTCGAGGATCCTTGAGTTTGAAACAGTCCTCCGCAGCAGTCGATAATGTAGTATCCTTCATAATCTGTTGCTTGAGGATCCTTCCTTGGCTTTGGGAAACGGTTCTGGTCTGACCAGTATGTGAACCAGGAACTTTCTGTATGCCGTTAGCGCTAACCACTGCATCACCATGCAGCCCTGGGTTTGATTCATGTTACTCCCAAAACACACCGATGTACAATCAGGACACTAAATCCATCCTCTTTAAGCTCTGCACATTGCATAATGCCTATATTAGTTCAGTGTAACCAGAAAAATGCAGTTTGACATGTCCAGAATCACTCTGCAGCACGTGCTATGACAGAGCATGCTGCGCTGTCAGAATAGGGCCCAGAGAGTGTTTGGATCACTGTGATTTGTGCTGTTAGAAGGCACAACTTTCTAGTAAAAACATGTCACATTTCAACAGCCTCACTATTATTATGATTCCCTGTTTACATAACCTTGAAGGCTATTTTTGTCTGCAGTCAGGGGTTTTAAATTCTTGCAGGAATGACATCATAATGAAGATAGAAGCTGTGTAGGTACAGTAGGACTCTTATTTAGGAAAGCTTTAAGGGTCGACGCTGTCTGTGTTGAATGAAGCAGTGCTAGAGAAGAGACAGAACATACCTGCATGTTTGTCTTATGAGTCATAGATTGTCCTTCCTCCCCCCTGCCTTTAATCTCACCCTTCCTCTGATTCCTCCCTCACACCTCTCCCTCCCTCGACTGGCTGCTCCTCCACATGTAGCTGCCGTATTAACAGGATCCTGGAGTCTCCACGGGGAAACGCGCTGCTGGTCGGAGTGGGCGGCAGCGGTAAGCAGAGTCTGACCCGCCTGGCTGCCTTCATCTCCAATCTGGAGGTTTTCCAGATCACCTTGAGGAAAGGCTACAGCATCGCCGACCTCAAGGTTAGAGCTAAACACGTACATCTGAACACTTAAGCTCGTCAAATATTAAAAATGATGAAGCTTTTGACGACCTGATGAGGTTTAAAATCAAAGTCTACTGTCAAATAGAACCATGACAGCCACAGTATGTGAGCACAGCAAACAGAATCCTCACATACTCCACATCTCAGGCTTGTTATCTTTGCAAAAAATAAATCTGTAACCCTCTCACATCCCACTCTTTCTCTCTCTCTCCCTGTCACCCAGGCTGACCTGGCGTCCCTCTACATCAAAGCTGGCGTGAAGAATATTGGCACCGTGTTCCTGATGACTGACGCCCAAGTGGCAGACGAGAAGTTCCTCGTTCTGGTCAACGATCTGTTGGCATCGGGTAACAGCAGGCGTCGCTAATTACTGCGTGTCATGTTTGTGCAAGAGAGAGAGAAAGGGAGAGAGATGCTTTAGCTACAAATCACTGTGCTGCCACTGCGGCTGCTTCACTCAGCAACCAGCACTCATCACTGAGAAGAAGAAAAGATCACGCCTGGATTTATACACCGCATCAAAAAAACGCTACAACACAAAGCATCATGAAATATGGAGATGACATTAAGATTTTACACACTGACTGGAGGTTTTTACTTTACTGTGCAGAAATACATCTCATATTGGCATTAAGCTTTAACTGTCATTTAAAACAAAAGGCTAAAGGGTAACCCTGATATTTTCTGTCCTGGTTTAACTGAGCCTATCCTTAGATCAGTGTTACTCAACCCTGCTCAACCAAAGAGCCAAACTGTTGAAAAACACCTTTGCAAGAGCCACAATCTAAGAGGTGAAAAGTGGGTGGAAGTGGTAATAAAAATAAGTTAAAGCTGGCAAAATAGGTGAAAAAAGCTGCAAAACAGTGGCCAAAACTGGGTGAACAGGGGTAAAATAGGCAGAAAATGGCAAAAACTGTGGGAAAAATGGCAGAAATTGGTGAGACATGACAAAAAATGATTCCCAGGTGGCAATAATGGTAAAGAAGTGGCTAAAACGTGGCCAACAAAATGAGTGAAAAGAGACTAAAATTGGCAAAAAAAGCAGCAAAAAGGTCGGGGAAAATGAGTGAAAAACAACTAGAATTGGCAAAAAGCAGCAAAACGATTGGGGAAAATGAGTGAAAAGAGACAAAAATTGGCAAAAAGCAGCAAAAAGGTAGGGGAAAATGAACGAAAAACAACTAGAATTGGCAAAAAGCAGCAAAACGGTAGGGGAAAATGAGTGAAAAACAACAAATATTGTCAAAAAGCAGCAGAAAGGTGGGGGAAATGAGAGAAAGTGACATGCAATGACAAGAGGCACCCTAAATGGGCAAAAAGTGGCAAAAAAGGGATAAATAAATGACAAAAAGAAGGGGTCCAAGGACAGAGCCTTGGGGCACACCTTGGTTTACAGGGGTTGGGGAGAGCAGGACTTACCAATGGTGATGAACTGTTTCCTGTCTGAGAGGAAGACTAAAACCAGGAGAGAACTGTTTCGGTGGTTGGATAAGCGGTTGAGGAGCATGGTACGGGAAATTGAAGAAATGCATCTCAGCACAGGCCGCTCTGAACGTACAGCAGTTATCAAATGTAATCAAACTAAAGCAAAACTAGAGCGATGAAGCTGTTACTGGAAGATGAAACATTGGTCGAGCTCTAACATCAACATCTCTGCCTTTATGATGCCGTGTTGTGAGACTACCAGACTGACATAAAAGAGAAATGTTGGAGAGAAAAAGCAGAGAAACTGCTGTCAGCATGCTAGCCTATCGTACATCATAATGTTGGCATAGACAGTATAATACAGTTTGTCAGTTTACAGTCATGAGGACTGGTTAGATACCACTGTGTAGTCCAGGGGTCAGGATCCTTTCCTATTCAAAGAGCCATTTTTCCCATGCACCTCTCCAGAAAATCTGTGACAAGCTAAAAAACAAATAGAACCTTACAATGTAGCCTAATAAGCCTGAAAACCTGAAATAATCCTCTGCATGCAGACTTTGAGTAGACAGACTTTCTCTGCACGCAGGTTTGATCTGAACCATGCTCTGCATTATGCAGTTTTGCATTTGCTGTCCTGTGTTGCCTTTTTTGTGAACTTCACCAAAAACAGTGTGCATTTCATAAGTGCAATCACAGCATTTGCAGCCATAATGATTCTATATCCATGCAAGAATCAGCAAAGAGCTTGTGACGATATACTGGCATGTTGATTTCTTGAGCAAAAGCCTAGTCTGAGTTCTGCATAGACTGAAAGTATCTGTGTTGTTCTGCTCTTGATTGCAAAGTGTGTCCTCTTCACTTTGTACCAATGAAGAACAAGTAGGATTCAGATGCAAAAATAAACAATAGCCTGTTTTAAGACCACAGTTTAGACAAACAGAAGAAAATATGAATTGTGGATAGTCCTACATGCTAAGAGTGACTCAGTCCAAACGCCCTTTAATAAGCAGTCTTGAGTTACTGCATTTTACCTCTGCACTGACATTAAAAACAAGAGTCCTGCTTACTAACAGCAGCAGAGCAGAAACATGACCACACTGTTGGGTATTTAGGTAGTTAGCAGATGTTGTTTGATTGGTTCAGTGTCATGGACACAACAAAACTAAGCCAGTAACTTTGGTTTTGGAAAGGATGGAGCTAAATCTGAAAACATCAGAACAAAATATCCCTACAGAGACAGAGATTAGCGTTAACGAGGAAGAGGATTAATTAGAACCTGAAAAGGCTGTTCCATTGAGCTCCTCAAATATTTAAAGACACCAGACTGCACTGATAAATAATAATCATTCCACCATTTTACCAGCCGCCTTCTGCTGCCCCAGTCTGTTACTTTGTCATGTTATTTCAGGACGTCAGATACGTGGAAGTAGCTGAGCATCAGCCATTTATTAGGGTGCAGCGATGCGTCAGTTTAACATCCATATAAGTGAAATCGGCTCTGTTGGCAGCATCAGCACCGTGGCAAAAAATGTGGCATTAACCCCCCCCCCCACCTTTCAGAAATCTTTGCTAAAACAAGCAGATTATCCCCTCATGATGTCATGTGGGGAGTTAGCCCCGCCCCCAGGTTCAGTTGGCCCTCCCTGCTTGGAAGAAGTTCCGCCCTCCTCTCCTGAAAACTGAAAGGAGGTTCAGGAGAGCCACATCCATTTCCTGAGAGGGGCGGAGTCAGACAGCACATTAACATGTAAAGCCACTCGTTCTGAGCAGGGCTGAAACAGAGGAGTTTTAGACATGTAAAAATCCAATATTGGAGTGTTTTTTTCAGCAACAAACTTCACAGGGAGGTTTAGGGAACCTCTGAGACCAATATAAACTTGTCTTAAAGGGGTAGAATGCGTCCCCTTTAATGCTTGCCTCTGCTGATTTAGAGAAGAGCTTTGTCAGGCAAAAGAAGAGACCTCTGATACGTTTTTGTGGTCAAATGTTAGAGAAATACTGACATAGTGTAAGTGTTATTTAAAATACCCATATTGATATTGGCCCTTGCTTTCATGTTCAGTAAACCTCTAGTTTTCACCATGCACTCTAATCTTGGTCATTTTATACCCTGGCCATAAATTTGTATTCCAATTCGGATTTTCTTTTTCTTTTTCTTTTTTTTTTTTTTTGCATGTTAAGATGCAAAAATGTAAAAATGTTCAGTGGATTGCTTCAGCACGTAAACATAACACCAACTATCATGGCACCAAATTTCCCTCTAGTCAAGGCCGCAGTACACAAGCTGACATGTCAGGTAGACTGTTTTATACATCTGTTGCATTGGCTATATATCAAATCCACCTGGGCAACACCCCATAGACCACGGGTGTCAAACTCAAGGCCCAGGGGCCAAATCTGGCCCGTGGAACGGTTATATCCGACCCGCAAGATCAGATCATATTTGTATTCTAACTGGCCCACCAGTATGAGGTCTGCAGATTTCCTCCAGTAGAAAAATCTAAACTTCAGCTTGATTATTTAAAATATCCTTGTTAAGCCATAAAAAATCAGAATAATTTGTGTTTTATTTCATATTTTCAATTTTGAATCTCAAGATTTAAACTCAGACTTATGAAGTGACTTTTCATTTCATGCTTTGACCTTTTCAACTCAGAATTTGGACTTTATATATCACATTTCTATCTTTTAGATTCACAATTTAAAATTTAAGTCATAGTTTGACCTTTTCAACTCCTCACTTTAGCTTTTTAATCCCATATTTTGACATTTAAAAACATGATTTTGTTTTTTTCTCATATTTTGACATTTTGAATGAATATTTTTTTACTCTTTATATCATATTTTGACCTTTTACACTCTAAATTTTGAATTTAAGTCACATTTTTTTCTTTTCATGTCATCATTTTGAATTCTAGCTCATATTTTGACATTTTCAACTCCTAATTTTTGGCTTTTTAATCCAATATTCCGACCAATCAGACTCATTATTGAAAATTTAAGTCATATTTTGACCTTCAAACTCATGATTTCAACTTTCTTCATGTATATTTGCTCTTTAAAAACATTATTTTTCTATTTTTAATATCGTGTTCTGATCTTTAGAACTAATAAGTTGAAATTTTTATTTCAAATTTGAGCCTTTAAACTTATCATTTTACTTTTTGAATTTCCAAAGGATTTATTATCAGTGCTGTTTTTTCATGTTTTATTACTGGTGAAAATGAGGTTGACAGTTTTCAGTTAAATGTTGACCCTGTTAGGTCTTCAGGTTAGACCTAAATCCAGAATCCGGCCCCTGCTGTAATTGAGTTTGACACCCCTGCCATAGACGGTGTTTAAAAACATTCTTGGAGTGTGAGTGGGCGAACATTATCCATCACATTCATTACATAGCAGGTTTGCACAGCTCAGTAAGCAGCTCTGCAGGAAGCGATCATAGTCCACTGTCAGTGTTGCCAGTTGCTGAATTGAACTCATACTAGGCCACTCAGGAAAAGAGCAACAACATCATTTCCACCATGGAAAGCTATCAGTGTGGTTCTTTGCTCTTCCTTGAACAGAAAAATGCTCTCCAGTTCTCATAAAAAATACATTCGAGCTCGTCTCTTCACCTGCAGCCATTGTTTACAGGCTAGCAGTACAGCTACACCTCACCTGTAGCTACCGCCCCATTCTACTCAAATGGCGCTGACTGGCCCGACAATTCTCAGACAGAACACACACTTCGAGTTCTGCCAGAAGGATCGGCCTGATGACAGATCCAGAATCTTGCCAATCCATTGGCTTTTGCAAGATAACTCCTGAGTAATGATGAGTGATATGTTTTATTCGGGTAGTTTGGCGTGTTAGAGGGTAATACAGCAGCTGTTTGTGGTTAATAAATCTTTCTCTTCAACAGTAGGGTCTCTCTCCAGCGGGATCATTTCTGTTGTGCTGTCAGACACTTAGAATACAAATCTGAGTCTGTCAGTGACTAATGGAATTCCTGTTAATGATCATTTGCCTCACTGATCTCTATTGCAGCCATGTCAGCCTCATCAACGGCTACAGGATGAATAAATTCATCGCAGTAGTTCCAAAACTTCTGTACCAATTAACTGTTTATGCTCCATTAGACTTCTGTTTGATTATATGCATTTTTATGCAGATCAGAAAAAAGATATGCGGATTTTTACAAGTCAGATTACAGCAGGTCACTTGCCTCCTCATGATAATGGGTGATTATATAACTCTAAGTGAGATAAATGAGTAGTAATCAAACAGATCTTTATCTAAGAAGAGGAAGGGGGCAGTTTTCGAGAGACGGGGTCACTTTGGTGTCCCTCAAGTGGAGCGTTAGGTCAGGAATTAAGCACTCGAAGAAAGTGAAGTTACAGACATGCTCAGTTGTACCTTAAGCAGGTGTCTGCATTAGCATAAGTCCTCAGTATGAACTTCTATTGCCTCCACCTTTATTAACTCACCTACATGTGATATAAGAGTCAAACTGTCAGCTAGGATCCTATCAAAGGTTCTGGAAAGGTCTCTCATAAGTTAAGCTCTCAGGAGCTGATCCTCATGGCTGCTTTGAGTTTGTGGTGGTGTTTGCAGTCTTGATGTGTGTGTTTGATCAATTCCAGGAGAGATCCCCGACCTGTTCCCTGACGACGAGGTGGAGAACATCATTGGCAGCGTGAGGCCAGAGGTCCGAGGCTCAGGACTGATGGACACGAGGGAGAACTGCTGGAAATTCTTTATCGACCGAGTCCGCAGACAGCTCAAGGTGAGGCAGCTGGCTGAGTAGAGGACAGAGGGAGCTGTTTGTGTGCTTTGTTTCTCTGTATCTCACCCCTAAACGTGCAGAATAAGATGCTTTCACTGACTCCTTTAAGCTGCTATTTGGTGTTAATCTCTGTCCTAGAACTGCATCAGTATTTGATCTTCTCTTAATATAACAAAAACATGCCGTCACACCCTCATTTACCATTCCAAAATAAAAAAAAAAAACTCATTGTGGGATAAACATCTGGCTTTATGATGAAGCCCTTCCCCAGACAATTTTCTTTCCTGACATTTTCAGATGAACTCGAACGCTTTCGGAGGCAGCGGACGTCGTTATAAATCACAGGCGTGAGCAGAAAAGCCGGCGTTTAGCTGCAGATAATTTCACCAACGTGTAGCCGCTTTGTTTCCCCGAGGGAGAGAGGGAATCCAGGGGGCTGCTTATCCAGTCATTATTACAGTGTGCACCACCACCCACATCCTCCACCCTCCTCCTCGCTCCATGCTCCAGCCTCCCCGGGCTGCAGAGTGAATAAATGGGATGCCAGTCCCACGGGCGTACGCTTGTTCAGAGTGGATTTCAAACTATTTGGCTCTCTGTCGAACACATTGTCTGTCTGGATGGAGAGAAGCATCGCTCTCCCAAAAATGTGGGATATCTGATTCAGAGTGTTTGCATGGAAATTGTCTCTGTGTGTAACTCTGCATGTAGAGCACTGGATGAATACTAAGCCAGGAATTTAAATCATTATAAGAGACCTCAGAGCATAATCTGACCATGAACACTGGTACCAGCCTTCCTGTGTTCCTGAGATGACTTGAAAAGTGCTGCAAGACAACTATTGAGAAAAATGTGTCTTAAAAAACTGCACACAATATTTTATATTTACAGTTGTAAAGAGAACGGTACAAAATGAATGTCTGTAGCTGCTTTATAATAAAAGATATGGAACAATGAAGAAAGATTATAGATGTGAATGCATGCACATAAACAAATAAGAACGTTTGGCATAACTGTTTCAGAATTAGGTTTTATTGCCAAGTACATTTTCACATACAAAGAATTTGACTTGGTGTTTGGTGCAGAAACGGTTAACAGAAGAAGAATTACTCACAGCTAAATGTAACTAGTTGTACCACTAGTTAAATTACTCTTGCATATTTGTCTGAGCTCTTCTGTTACTTTATCATCAATGAATGAGACAGTGACAAACTTTACATGTTCCCACATTAGCACCAATCCTTATTTCAATCAGAAGGACAAACACTATATCTCTTTTTCTGCTCTTTAATACAAACAAGCAACAGCAAAGTGGTGAAAATCAGACTAAAACTCCTCACAGAATATTACATAAGGACTAAGGCTATAGTATGTAACATTTCCTACCAGAGCCGTTTCTAGCTTTGTCAGGGCCCTGTGCAAGATGTTGTTTGGGGCCCCTAGTTTTCTAAACTACGATGGAGAGATTCCTAAACCATTAGATAATCCACGAACATGCCACTATCTAGTACACTTCATGAGCAAAACAGAAATGGAGGCTGGATTATTCAAACTAGCAAACTGTACTGTCCATACATCCATCTGTCTTCCCTGCTTATCCGAGGTCGGGTCGTGGAGGCAACAGCCTAAGCAGGGAAGCCCAGACTTCCCTCTCCCCAGCCACTTCGTCCAGCTCCTCCCGGGGGATCCTGAGGCGTTTCCAGGCCGGCTGAGCGACATAGTCTCTCCAGTATGTCCTGGGTCTTCCCCGGGGTCTCCTCCCAGTGGGACCTGCCCAGAACATCTCACCAGGGAGGCGTCTTGGAGGCATCTGGACCAGATGCCCAAGTCACCTCATCTGGGTCCTCTCAACGCAAAGGAGCAGCAGCTCTACTCCGAGTCTCTCCTGGATGGCCGAGCTTCTTATCCTATCTCTAAGGGAGGGCCCAGACACCTTGTGGAGGAAACTCATTTCAGCTGCCTGTATCCATGATCTCGTTCTTTCGGTTAAAACACACAGTTTGTTACCAAAGGTGAGGGTAGGAACGTAGATCGACCGGTAAATCGAGAGCTTCGCCTTTTGACTCAGCTCTTTCTTCACTACGACAGACCGATGCAGAGACCGCATCACTTCCGACGACGCACTGATTCGCCTGTCAATCTCCCGCGCTGTTCTTCCCTCACTCATGAACGAAACCCCGAGATACCTGAACTCTTATCCCAGCCGCTTCACACTTGGCTGTGAACTGTTCCACTAAGAGCTGTAGGTCGTGGGCTGATGAAGCCAACAGAACCACATCATCCGCAAAAAGCAGAGACCTAATCCTGAGGCCACCAAACCGGACCCCCTCTATGCCCTGGCTGCACCTAGAAATTCTGTCCATGAAAGTTATGAACAGAACCGGTGATAAAGGGCAGCTCTGGTGGAGTCCAAATCAAAGAGGGAGACTGCAATTAACTCAGTTGAGTTTGCAATAATCCACTGCCACAGTAGTCCAGAATAATGAACAATGCCTAATATCTAATAGCCACTTAATGAATAATTAGTCTTGTTTATTTTAGGCCTATACAATACATTTTAAACTTAATAAATTAATCTTAAGTAATCTTAGAGTAATGCTAAGGGCAAATATCTGAGACATAGCAGATATCTGCACAACACCCTCAGTTTATCATGGCGGCTTATTTTATTCTGACATTAATTTTTATGCATATAAGAGATGAAGACAGGTCATTTTAATTATCCTCAGATGAGAATGAACATTCAGCTTTGGGGTCCCTAATGGCTTGTGGGGCCCTATGTATTTGCATAGTCTGCCTATAGCAAGAAACAGCCCTGTTTCCTACACCATATTTGCTGCCACAAGCCTGTCTATCCCAGCCTTTGTTACCTGTTCCTGTTGTTGAAAATCAAGCTCTGGCCGCTCGGCAGGTGTCTGCATCATGCATTGATCCTGGGCCTCAGGCTCTGGGGTCTCTAGCTTCAAGCTTTGTGTTAAGCTGCAGATGTTTGGAAAGATCTGATGCAGATGTCCACAAATCTAGAACGTCCTTATTTGAATGGTTTCAACAGTTCCCTTTCTCTCCTCCATGGACTCTACTTGATTTGTTTTCAGTGACGCCAGAAACAAGATTATTATTTGACAGCAGCAGTGTGATCTGAGTTAGCAGCTGTAATGACCTACACTACATCAGCCGTCTGCTTACAATAGGTGGACTCAAACTGCCATTGAAGCCGTGGCAGCTTCCACATTGAAATTATGGGTTCAACCAAACTTTGGATCAACCTAACAACCACCCGCCCACTATCTCGACTTCCTGTCAGCTAGCTAGCTAGAATTATGGTTGATAGAAACGTAGCTTCTGCCTGCCGAGCTATCTGTCAATCAAATGAGACGCGCCAATCAGTCCGCGTTCCTAAATATAATTTAAACCAGTAGTTTTCAAAGTGTGAGGCGGGCCTCCCCTGGGGGGCGCCACAGAGCTTCAGGGGAGGTGCGGAATCATAAACCAGAAAAAGGTGATTTGCTTTGCAAACCTCTGCTGTGTGTGGAGCAAAATGGATAAAGTTATAGTTACTATAGGGACTATGCTATAGAGCAGTGTTACTCAACCAAAGGGCCAAACTTTTGAAAAATACCTTTGCAAGAGCCACAATCTAAGAGCTGAAAAGTGGCAAAAACAGCTTGAAGTAGCAAAAAAAAAAATAGGTTAAATGTGGAAAAATAGTCAAAAAGCAAAAAATGGGCAGCAGATGTAGCAAAAATGAGCAAAAATTTTGAAAAAAAAAGTGATAATTAATGATGAAGGGTAGCTTAAATGGACACAAAGATGAAAAAGGGCAAAAATGGGGGAAAAAATGGGAAAAAGAGGCAAAAAGAAGTTGTAAAATGGCCAAAAAAATATGAAAAAGGGGTGTTTAATGGCATTATAACTGAATAAGAGGGAAAGGCAGATGTTTAGGACATTTGCAAACCAAAATATCCAAAATATATTAATGTTAAAAATGTTTAAAGATTGGACATAAATGTTTGAAATGTTGTTGTTTATTTATTTATTTATTTCAATTTGAATCCTTTTTGTGGGTGGGGGTCCACCGAGTGAATATTTTCCTCCTAGGGGAGGCTCACTCTCCCACACTTTGAAAACCCCTGATCTAGACCATTGTGGTACAAAAATATTCATCCCCCATACAGTGATAGCACATGAAGACATTAGCTAATGAGATACGTTTGGTTTTTGAACCAGACTGTAAACCAGTTTATTTCTAGTGTAAAAAAACAGCTTTTTAACACGTATCGTGTACAATACGGTGTTCCTGCAGTCAGCCTCAAGTGGACACCTGCTACATTGCAGTTTTCTGCACTTAAGCATTGGCTTCAGTTTTCCGGAGGTTGCCGCTTGTTTCAGATGGATGAAATGTGTTAACTTGTGCTGAGTTTCACCCGTTTCGTTTTGGCATGGTGTAAAATCAAATTCATGCCGAATCCATTCAGGAGAAGAACAACAACATTGTTTCTGCAAAGTAAACAACTCACTGCTGTTCTTTGTTCTTCTTTTAACCAAGAAATGTCGTCAAGTTCTGATAGAACTGGCGCTTCAGCAGCATCCACGCTAATGTCTACCGCCATTATTGCACCGGCCTCTTCTTGCTGCTTGCTTACGTCACGACTCCGCCGCGACTGAAATTCTGCCCCTTGTTGCTGACTGGTCCTGTCACTTTCTAACTGGGCCCAAATGGTTCAGACGGGAGCTTTGCAAGATGGATTCGCCAGTGAGAAATGGGTTTTGTCCAAAAACAGGACTGTATAACATTTTTATGAACCTGTGCTCCTTCAGGAATAAGGAAAGACAAGTATGTGAGGGATAAAATCGCTGTGAGCTTAGAAGAAAGAACGAAATGTTTTTCCTCTTCATGTTTAATGCATATACAATGGAAGTCAAAGGTATCTGCAGTTCTTTCTATCTTCAGCGGATCATCATCATCTGAAGTGTCTGGTTTTCCTCCTTCGTGTTCATCTTTTCAGTGTGATGTTGGTGAGCATCTGGCTGAGCTCCTCATGGAGCCAGCTGTTCGTCTGCGACACAGAGAATCAGTCTGACTTAGCCCTCAGCTCCACACTCGCTTTAATTCACATGCCTGCTGGAGGCTTTATTTGCTTAATGATGGAGCTGCAAATAATTAATTCTCAGTTTTCTTTTCCCCCTCTTGACCCTGAAGGAGTGTTAATCAGAGCCAGAGTTCCCTCCCCTCCTCCCTCCCTCTCTCTTCTCCGTCTGACTCCCAGAGAGAAACAAAATGACTCTGATCGCGCTGCTGTATCAGACTTCACACTCAATTCTCTTTGACCTTGCTCTCTGCGTGTCTGTGTGTTTTGCAGGTAGCTCTGTCTTTCTCTCCGGTTGGGAGTAAACTGAGGGTTCGCAGCAGGAAGTTCCCCGCCGTGGTGAACTGCACAGCAATAGACTGGTTTCACGAGTGGCCACAGGAGGCGCTGGAGTCGGTCAGCTTCAGGTTCCTGCAGGAGGTGGACAACATCGAAGTGAGAGAGGCTCATGCTTTAATATTTTACACACAGGGCTAAAACCACCCACAAAATGATGTTCACTCTCTGAAAGTATAATTTAAAATGTCAGGCAGCGTGACACCACCACTGTGATATTAATTCTAAGAGCAAACCGGAGGCCATGAGAATTAAACTCAGCGCCCAAGCTTCAGGAAATATTTCTCTGCTGATGAATCTGCACCGTCACCTCTTTTAATGCCGACTTACCACTTCTGTGATTTAAATTCTCTCCTGCAGCCTCAGGTGAAGGAGTCAGTCAGTAAATTCATGGCGTACGTCCACATGAGCGTCAACCAGACGTCCAAAGAGTTCCTGGCCAACGAGCGGCGCTACAACTACACCACCCCCAAGTCCTTCCTGGAGCAGATCAAGCTGTACCGCAGCCTGCTGGGACAGAAGAGCAAAGACCTCTCCAACAAGATGGAGCGGCTGGAGAACGGCCTGCAGAAACTCAAGGGAACATCAGCTCAGGTAGTGTCCTCATTATCATCTCAAAAGCCTCCTGTGGACAAGTGTTGCGAATTAGCACCTGTGCTAAAACACTCAAACAATGCATCTGGTTTGTCCAATGTAATTGTGATGTCCACATCAAATAAACAATAAATAAAAAAATATATATATATAAAAATACACCAAAGGTTTCTCAATACAGCTGTGGCTTTGCAAAGTTTATTTATAGCTTTAGCCCTCTTATTATATGAAGAGAGCAGCTGTCCTGCTTGAACCATGGTTAGTTTGGACAGCTTATATTTTCATTATAAATCCAACGTGAGACAGTGATGTATAATCAGTGTATCAAAGACATGGTGTTTTTATCTGTGAACAATGTCATACGATAATTACATACGGATAAAGATGTAGATGTAGTCAGCGAACTGAGGGTGGACACCCGTCCTGCAGCCTCCGTCTGAAATATATCCACGCAGCTGAGAGAGGAGAGGAAATCCTCTTTCCCTCAGCCTCAAAACTTTAAGCCTCTGCTGCTAGTTAGATAGCTAGCAGCTAGCTGGTTGAGGACGCTGCCTGGGGCGGAAACTGTCAACAAGCATGCAGGGGGGAATTTCAAAATAAAAGCATAGCTTGAAGCATCGATTTAGATTGATGTTTTGAGTTTCCATCGATCTGACTGGATCTTCAATCAACCAATCGGTGTATCGATATTCATCGATGAATCGTTACACCTCTACCTGGTGGCTCCTCAAGCTACCAGTCTCAGGCGTATGAAATGTCTACATCAATTAAGAAAGTAGTCCTCTTTTACATGTATTGTTAGTTGAATGCTGTAACAGAGGTAAAAATATATCACACACAGTGATAAAGACTTAGTCCAAGACTAAGAGGTTACTCCTCATGATAAGCCATATTTAAAGACATGCCTATCTTTAAAAACACCCAGATATCTCACTGTTCTGGTGTGTAGAGGAAGAGAATCCTATGTTTCCAGGCATAAAATGAAAGGCTCCCACACTCATCTCCTGTTAAACTGTAGTGTCCTACATATAAATATATTTCTCAGTAACACTCCTCCTGCCTTACCAAACTTCTCCACACTAGTTTTTCCTCATGTTTTGAGTAACTCTGTGGTAAGTGTGTGTTCAACTATAGAAAATATAGCAGAGTGTGTTTCCTGTGGAGGAGATTGTGAAGCAAAGAACTCATAGACTGAACCACCATTATGAGAGTTATAGGTTTGAAAATAACTGTACCTGTCTGTGTTATCGGTTATACAGTTGTTCTATTTGGGCTCAGTGAGACCCTGATCCACATCAGGTAATGAATCCCCCTCACCTTACAGCACTGCTGGGCCCTGGATGCCATTATTTAGCTAAAAATAGGAGCAAGTTTACATTTCTATGTTTTTCACTGTCAGCTGTTGGTCTGATGGAAGACATACTGTCTTGGAACAAATCTGTAAAGTTACGATAAAATCAGGATGGAAACCCTTTATGAACTGCATGTAGATAGTTTATAGGTAATTACAGTGCTGCGAAAGACTATTTCCTTCCTTCCCTTCCTTATTTCTCACTATTTGCATATTTATCACTCTTTAGTGTCAGACTAATTTTAATATTACACAAAAATAACATGAATAAATGCGTAAGTTGGTTTTTAAGCTGATTTCATTTATTGAGGGGAAATGCAATCCAAACCTACCTAGCCCTATGTGAAAAACCTCCTCCCAGAGCTAAAATGAGACATAATAACGTATTATCATAAAGGATCTGGGAATGCTAAGTAATGTTCAGTGTGATTTTAAACCAGGTAAAAGATTGACCTTAGATATTATTTAGCACAACAATGCCTAGCTCCGTCCTGCTGCAGGGTCACTTTATATTAACCTTATAAAACATTAGGGACTACTTCAGTGCTGAGAATACCAATTAGCACCAATAACCTTCATCTATTTATCAAACAAAGAGGTAAAAATATGTTTGAACATTTTTAAAACCCTTTCATGGTTTTAATTGTGCCTGGCATTGCTGCTGCAGGATGCAGTGTGTGTGGTTATTAATAGACTTCATCGTTTTTATCACTGATCTACACCAAGGTAGAAGGGTTAGAGTACTTTTAAACTCACATTGTCATGGATCCCAGTATAGCAGTGCTCATTAAACAGTTTGTCTTAAAAGAAGATTATACCACAACGCTGTGCCTGGCCATGGCAGATGAGTTTCTCTGCGCTGGTATGCATGCGGGTGTTTGTTGTTTGCTAAATTGGCCCGACATCATTAAAGGGGACATATGTTTACAGGCTTTTCTAACACAAGTGTGTGTCCCTGGCCTGTCCACAGTCCCTTCAAGTACCACAAAAATCCATTCTCTGTCCCCCTCTTTCTCTCCACTTTTCAGAAAATGTGTCCTGAAACAAGCCGTTCTCAGATTTTACATCTAGTGACCTCATCAGGGGCCTAAGCACCCGCCCCCAGGTGTGGTTGGCCCTCCCCCACTTGGAGGAAGGTCCCGCCCTCCTCTACTGACCCTCTAATCTACCAGCTGAGATGCTGGATAGCTCAGTGGGTTATCTTGCTTACTGCAGTCTGGGAGATTGATGGTTCAAGTCCCAGTCCAAACTATGGAAAAAAAAGTGTCTGTAATACGAGTGCTGCATCCATTTCCTGAGAGGGGTGTGGTCAGGGGTGGAGTCAGATAGTTAATTACCATTTAAAGCCACAAACTCAGAAACAGCTGGTTCTGAGCAGGGCTGAAACAGAGGGCTTTTTAGACATGCAGAAATCCAATACTGGAGTGTTTTTACAGCAACAAACTTCACAGGCATGTTTTGGGGACCTCTGAGACTGATATAAAGTTGTCTTAAAACCGTATTACTGTATTACCACCCATTGCTACTGCTAACTGCTAAGCCTCTCATGGTTACGTTCGGCAGAGAGCGGGTGGAAAGTCCTGACAGGAAGGCAGCAGCTTTAACTTAAGTGGCTACTGGTGGTGAGAGGCTTTATTGCAGTTTTAAACAGCATTTGAACAGGGTTTAAGGACTGTTTTTTTTTCTTGAACTTAGGTTAACTGTCTTGCATCTGAATCCTTGTGGCTAGCTAACTGCGTGCATCCCTAGACTTGATATGGAAGATGTGAAAACAACTGTGCTTGAGTACTGGGTGCTTATCAGCAAGCAGAGATGTAAAGTCAATTCAAAATGTCTCCTTTCTTCAAGAGCTGCCATATCCGTGCGGAGCAGGCCCATTTCAGCATCCGAGCTGCACCGTAGATGTGGAAGTAAGAAGAGGGTCATTGTTAGCATCTTGAAAATAATAGAAGCATCCATAGTAAAAGGAGCAAGTCAACCCAAGAGGCTAAGATTTGCAAACTAATTCTGAGCATCCCACCACCTGCTGAATCAGACAGATGCATGCTCAGGCATGAAAGGATGTGACTAATGTGAAAGCAGACCAGCGGGGGAGAGGGGAGGGTGGAGCAGTCGTGACTTATGTGAAAACACTTAGTTTTAGGAGAGTTATCATTTTATAAAACTTAATAGAGCAGAAAAGTACCTTGTTAACTTTTTGTCCTCTCATTTCATCATTTTAAACATTTCTTTGCATCTTTTAAAGCTTCCTTCTTCAACACAAACACCTGGATCCATTAGTCCTGATGTTTACCATACGCACGCTCACACCTTAACGGCTTTGTATGAATAATGTAACAGCAGGTCTGTGTGTGAAACAGCTCTAATTATAGAGGATCTACCACACATACATATACATAATTTCACCCTTACATAGCGCTCTGATCCACAGCTTTACATAAACATGCCCACACACACCCACCTGCACAAAGTCACACATAAACAACCCTAACACACAAGCGACACGGTGTGTGTTTGCTGTTTTTGTTTCTCTCCATCCAAACACACATGTATAGGGGCTGTATGGTAATAGAGGAGGCTCCTAATTAGAGAGCTCACCCTTAACAGCAGCATTAATGCAGCGCTGCTATAAGAGCTGTTATTTAACATTCACAGTGAGAGGATGTGTGGCTCACCGGGGGCTGCTGCGGTCATGATAAACAACCGGGGTTAAACCACTGTGTCTGTGTGTGTGTGTGGCCGTAGCAGACGCTGTAGAAGAGTATGAGTCACCCGCTCCCCAGAGGACACATTAGCTCCATGCTTTCCTTTTTTCTTCATCAATTTCACTCAGGTACAGTCCCACCTTTGGCTGCTGCTGTCTTTGTCACTGGATTTTAATGTGAATGTGTGCATGTTTGTTAGCGCTCACCTACTCTTCTGAACATAAATGCTCGTTTAGGGGCACACAAATTTACCCTCTATACCAGGATGCATTGTTAAAAGCTTAGTAGTAGTAGCATCTGTGGAAGTAGTACCATTAGGGATGGGCTGACTATGGATTTTAACACCATAACTATAGTGTGGAAAATAACACATTTTCACGATTATCACAATTATGTTGCATTTATTTCTAAATCTGTAAAATAAAATAAATGTGATATGGAAATTTAATATATAGAAATTTAAATGTTTTTTATTGCTGCCTTTTTGAAACCATAATAACACAATCAGATAGTCTGGTTAAAAAGTTCCTCTGTGGTACAGACCTTTGCTGTTTGGTTCCACTTCAGTACTAAAGCTAATGTAGCATAGCCCATGCTAACAGGCAGCTGGACTGCTGATGCAGTACGGCTGGTGTCACACTGTTTTGTTTCCATCTACTTTGCTCTGAAAACATCGTTCCACTCCCTTGTTTGTAAAGAGAAAAAATATATACTTTTTACAGTCATTAGGATTGTTTAAAAATGACTTTTTAAACCCCAGTTAACCAGGACACTGTAAAATCACCTCATGTGTCGTTAGCATAAGGATGTGCATGATTAGCTGGTGAAACCATAAAAGTATGGATGGGTGGATGAATGGATGGATGGATAGATAATGGATGGAGTGATGGATGGATGGGTGGATGGATGGATGCATGGATGGATGGATGGATAGATGGATGGATAAATGGATGGAGTGATGGATGGATGGGTGGATGGATGGATGCATGGATGGATGGATGGATCGATGGATGGATGGATGGATGGATGGATGGATGGATGGATGGGATGATGGATGGATGGATAGATGGATGGGTGGGTGGGTGGATGGATGGATGGATGGATGGGTGGATGAATGGATGGATGGATAGATGGATGGATAAATGGATGGAGTGATGGATGGATGGGTGGATGGATGGATGCATGGATGGATGGATGGATAGATGGATGGATAAATGGATGGAGTGTTGGATGGATGGGTGGATGGATGGATGCATGGATGGATGGATGGATAGATGGATGGATAAATGGATGGAGGGATAGATGGATGGATAAATGGATGGAGTGATGGATGGATGGGTGGATGGATGGATGCATGGATGGATGGATGGATAGATGGATGGATAAATGGATGGAGGGATGGATGGATGCATGGGTAGATGGATGCATGGGTAGATGGGTGGGTGGATGGATGGATGAATGGATGGATGGATAAATAGATGGATGGATGGATGGATGGATGGATGGGTGGGTGGATGGATGGATAGATGGATGGATAAATGGATGGAGTGATGGATGGATGGGTGGATGGATGGATGCATGGATGGATGGATGGATAGATGGATGGATAAATGGATGGAGGGATGGATGGATGCATGGGTAGATGGATGCATGGGTAGATGGGTGGGTGGATGGATGGATGAATGGATGGATGGATAAATAGATGGAGTGTTGGATGGATGGGTGGATGGATGGATGCATGGATGGATAGATGGATGGATAAATGGATGGAGGGATGGATGGATGGGTGGATGGATGGATGCATGGATGGATGGATGGATAGATGGATGGATAAATGGATGGAGTGTTGGATGGATGGGTGGATGGATGGATGCATGGATGGATGGATGGATAGATGGATGGATAAATGGATGGAGGGATGGATGGATGCATGGGTAGATGGATGCATGGGTAGATGGGTGGGTGGATGGATGGATGAATGGATGGATGGATAAATAGATGGATGCATGGATGGATGTATGAATGTATGTATGCATGGGTGGATGGATGGATGCATGGGTGTATAGATGGAAGCATGGATGGATGGATGGATGGAAGGATAGATGGATGCATGGATGGATGTATGAATGTATGTATGCATGGATGGATGAATGGATGGATGGGTGTATAGATGGAAGCATGGATGGATGGATGGATGGAAGGATGGGTGGGTGGATGCATGGTTGGATGGATGGATGGATTAGAAATGATCATTTTTGTCATTTCTGTACTAGTGAGTTGTACTGAAATAGAGTGTAGTTGCAAAAGAATTGTAAAATATTATACAAAGTTAGAATGAGAATTGTCATATATGGATTTTTCTGGCAGTCACAGCAGGAAGAATAGTATGATAGCAGTTCAGTTATAAATGCATGGTAAAGTGTAAATGTCCCAGGCTTATCTCTAACCTAAAGAAGTCAGGCTCTTAAAACTGCAGAAAAAAAAGATGGCGGGTTTCTGTGCAAGGAAAAATAAGTGCAACCATAAACAGGAGCATCCAGATGTCTCTTTGTTGCATGAATGAAGCTGAATTTAGTCTCCACGAGTCTATAAGCCTTCACACACGTGGATGGATGTTTGTAAAGTCTCTTTCTTGGGATCAAATCTGAGACTGCTTTAAGAAACAATAGTTGGAATCTGAATGTGCAGCAGCAGCAGGGAGGGAGAGTGGGCTGTTTTCTAAAGACAGACATGTTTTCCTGCTGCAGATAAACACAGCAGCCGCTCACAAGCATTCAATATCATCCACATCTCCCACCAATTAGTTTGTCCTTCTCTCCTCTCTCTCCCCCTCGCCTATTCATCATGTTGATGGCTCACTCGGTGCTCGTCTGATGTTCGACTGAATCTTTTCGCACAGAACCGTCGCAGCCCGAAAGGGGCCGTCTTCCCCCCAGGCAGATTTTCTTCCTGTTTGTTAATTAGCTGAAAGACAAGCATGAAAAACCGTCTGTTTTTATTTCCCCTGTGCAACGTTTTGATGGAGTCGGACGCTAACACAGAGCCCTATTTGTCAGGGAGTTATGAGGAGTTTGTAAAAGCTTTAATTTCTCTTTACGACCGCCTTTGGTCTGTGCATGTGTGTGAAGGAGTGAGTGTGTTTCCTGATAGCAGCTCTTGATCTGAAAGCTTTTATTTTTTCTCCAGATATGCACGCCATTCATCTTTTTCCTCCCCTTTATCTGCTCGGACTGAATCAGATTTTTTCTACCAATGGACTAAAGGTCACAGCTTGGTCTGCGGCTCAGTCCTGCAGGGCACAAAATGTTTCCCACAAAGGTTTCGTCTCTTTGTGCAGCCCATTTGTTCGCCGCCTCTAAGCCACAGAATCCTCTTTACCGCATTGAAGTATTGAAGAGATGTTTAGGTTTCAATTAAACTGCCATTGAGCTCGATTGTACTTCCAATAAGATCCAACGAGGATACAAACAACAAAACAAACCATCAGTCCTTCAAACCCGCTTCGAGATTTAATTAGATGATAGTGATAGATTCATTAGCGCCCATGATATACACACTGATTGCTACTCATACAATTTAATGAGACAAAAACAGATTATCAGCAGTCCTATCATGTGCTCCATCAATGCCTCCTTCAACGTTGCTGCATGTGCTTTCTACCTCCTGTCTCATGTGGCAAACTTTACTCTTGGTTCAAGATTCAGAATATTTGTTTTTATTCTTCTTATTCTATTTGTCGTGTAGCTGGGCGATACAGCCTTTTAAAGATAAGGCGAAGCATGATCACAATTTAAACCACAGGTGTCAAACTCAAGGCCCGGGGGCCAAATCCGGTCCGTGGAACAGTTCAATCCGGCCCGCAAGATGATCTATTTCTGTTCTAACTGTCTCATCAGACTGAGGTCTGCAGATTTCCTAAAGTATAAAAATGTGAACTTGTCCTGATTCAGATATGCTTGTTAAGTCACAAAATCTGAAAAAGTAAGGAGTAAAAATATTTAGATAAGAAGTCAGGATTGTGGGAAAGTAACTTTTTTTGCGTTTTGATTTCACATTTTTAGCGTAGCATCTCACAATCAGGACTCAAACTTAGGATTCTGACTTGTAATTTCATACTTTGAGCATTTCAAATCATAATTTTGACTTCTCATATAATATTTGAGCTTTAAGATCCATAATTCAATTTTAATCCGTATTTTGACCTTTTTAACCTGTTATTTTGTATTTTACTTCAATTTTCCACTCCAGACTTTGACTTCATAATCATATAGTTTGACCTTTTAGATTCACAATTTAAAATTTTGAATCATATTTTGACTTTAGACTTTTAATTTCATGACAAATTTTATTTCATATTTTGACCTTTTAAACTCATCATTTTGACTTTCTTTCTGATATATTTGCCATTAAAAACATTATTTTTTAATTTCAATTTCAAGTTTTAACCTTT
This sequence comes from Cheilinus undulatus, assembly GCF_018320785.1. NCBI lineage: Eukaryota > Metazoa > Chordata > Actinopteri > Labriformes > Labridae > Cheilinus > Cheilinus undulatus. The sequence continues at coordinate 1,277,010 of NC_054884.1, read as the reverse complement.
TTGAACTAATAAATTTACTTTTCTCAGATAGTGAGCCTTTAAACGTGACTTTTTAACTTTTTAAATGTCAAAATCAGTTTTTAGTTTAGTTTTTTTTTATATATAGCTTATTACTGGTGAAACAAGTTTGACAGTGTCTGGTTAAAAAGGTGACCCTGTTAGGCCCTCAGGTTAGTCCTGAACCCAGAATTCGGCCCCTGCTGTGACTGAGTTTGACACCCCTGATTTAAATTCACAGTTCAAGGGCATCTAGACTAAACACATTAAAACAAACATCAGGTATTAAACTGCATCATGATAATGTGTTTTCAGAGGCACCCACTGAAAGTTCAAATATCCCTATGAAAGTTCACACTAATGCAGAAGCAACAGCTCCACTGTAGCTGAATGTCTAAAAGTACTAGTCCATGATAGACAGAAGTACCTGAGCATGAGAGGCATGCTAACAGCTGGTTTACACTGGGTGGCTGTGTAAAGGCTTGATTTTGGGGCACATGTTAACAAGTCAGAGATTTCAACCTACCTGTTCTGTGATTCACATGCCAACAATCTAGAGCAGGGGTGTCAAACTCAGTCACAGCAGGGGCCAGATTCTGGATTTAGGTCTAACCTGAGAGCCTACCAGGGTCAACACAACCTTAAACTGTCAACCTCATTTTCACCAGTAATAAATATGAAAAAACAGCACTGATAAAAATCATTTAGAAATTAAAAAAGTAAAAATGATAAGTTTAAAAGCTCAAAATCTGAGATAAGAGTCCATCTTATTAGTTCTAAAGGTCATAACATGTTATTAAAAATAGTAAGATAATGTCAATAAAGGTCAAAATCTGAGTTAAAGTTGAATTCTTCAGTTTGAAAGTCAAAATATGACATAACATTTTAAATTGTGAGTCTGATGGGTCAAAATATTGGATTAAAAAGCCAAAGTTAGGAGTTGAAAATGTGAAAAATATGAGTTAAAATCCGAAATGATGACTTAAAAAGTTAAATATATGACTTTCATTTAAAACTGAGAATCTAAGGACAAAATATGGGATTAAAAAGCCAAAATAATGAGTTTGAAAGATAAGAAAATATGACTTAAAACTTAAAATTGTTTAAAGATAAAAAATATGACATATAAAGTCCAAATTATGAGTTGAAAAGGTCAAAGCATGAAATAAAAAGTCCAAATCATAAGTTTGAGTCATTATCCTGAGATTCAAAATTGAAATTATAAAATAAAAACACAAATGAATCCCTTTTCCCACATTCCTGACTTTTTATCTGTTTTTTCTTACTCTTTACTTTTTCAGATTTTTATGGCTTAACAAGGATATTTTAAATAATCAAAGTTAAATTTACATTTTTATACTGGAGGAAATCTGCAGACCTCATACTGGTGGGCCAGTTAGATCATAAATATGATATGATCTCGCGGGCCAGATATATCCGTTCCCCAGGCCGGGTTTGGCCCCCGGGCCTTGAGTTTGACACCCCTGACTTAGAGAAAAGAAGACTCATCTGTTTCTCATGTGACCTGCACACGTCTCTACCACAATAGACAGGAAAACGATAAACAGAGAGCCATATTTACCTTGTTTTAGTCTAAGAAAGTTGTTCTCTAAACTTTGAAGGTCACATTTTATGCAAAACACACTTGTCCATGCAAATATGTACGCCTGGCCTGTCCACAGCCCCCCCCAAGAATCAGAAACACCCACCCTCTCTACCTTTCAGAAACAAGCCGTTATCAGATTCTCCCCTCATGATGTCATGTGGGGAGTTAGCCCCGCCCCCTGGTCTGGTTGGCCCTCCCCCCTGGAAAAAAGTTCCACCCTGCTGTCCTGATTGACGGACGAACAGAGGAGGATCAGGAGAGTCACATCCATTAAGCCATGTCCTGAGAGAGGCGGAGCCAGACAGCTCATTAACATTTAAAGCCACAGACACAGAAACAGCACAAATATTATCCTTTCTTCCTTTTTTTTCAGTATTGCATTTCTTTTATCCCTGCAGCACTGAAGTGAGAGAAGCATCAATGATTTTGGAGTCTTAAATTAAGGTTAAATAAGTGAATTGAAATCAGAAAGTCAAGCAGAGGATCAGTAACCATCACTTGACCTCTGAACCTCCCTGTCTCCTCCTCTGATAGGTGGACGACCTCAAGGCCAAGCTGGCTGCTCAGGAAGTGGAGCTGAAGCAGAAGAATGAGGACGCTGACAAGCTGATCCAGGCAAGAACATTTTTTAGTGGAAATACTCTTGTTTGCTCTTCCTGAATATTATTGAAACATTTAGGAGAATTAAAACCATAAACTTGACAGCTCAGATGAGAATGCATCGTCTTATTTCCTTTTAAGCCCTGATATGCTCAGGGGTATTCTCTTCACTTGATATCTTGTAAATAAAAACACTTATTTTAGAACTACTGACAGCATAAATGTCAAGAATCTGTAGTTTCTGTAACAAAGGAGCCAAGGAGACTTTTAGCTCTGCCATGATAACAAAACATCAGAATTTAATGGACAGTTATAAGAGACGTACTCACAACAGCTATATTACAGCATTGGTAGAAACCCAGTACCATTCATTCGTGCATATTACTGCCACACCTTATAGCTAACTTGATAACTGATTCTCTAGCTTGTTTGTTGCATCATAATTATGCCATAAAAACACGGAGCGGGTGAACTCTCCTCACGGGCGCAGCACAGGGGGGACAAAGGGTACTGATTCCCAAGGCCCACAGCAGGGAGGGGCTCTTGAGATGCCTGTATGGAAGCCCATTTGGGTCAAATGAAAAAGAAAAACATGTGAAAGCACAGCAATTCTGGGAAAAAATTATAAGTCATAATTATGAAATAAAAGGTCATAATTATAAGATAAAAAAAGTCATTATTATGAGATAAAAGTCATAATTATGAATTTAAAAGTCATAATTATGATATAAAAAGTCAGAATTAGAAGAAAAAGTAATAATAATGAGATACAAAGTCAAGATTATGAATTAAAAAGTCAAAATGCTGACATAAAAAGTTGTAATTGACTAAATGACTTTTTATCTCATAATTTCGGCTTTGCATCTTTTAATTATGATTTTTTTTATCTCATAATTTTAAATTTTAATCTTGACCTTGGATTTCTTTTTTTTATTTCTTCCACATTTTTCTTAAGTGGCAGAAATGGGCTTCCATATGCCTACAATGAAAAGTGTGTTTTTATTTAATTTTTCTTAATAATTAGTGTCATTATTGTATCAACAGTAACTAAAAGAATCGGTCAACAGGCTGAGATTTGTATCAAATAGAATAAAATACAATTCTGGGGGGGCTCCTCCCTTAAAAATGTCCAAATAGTGTGGTCCAGCACTAAAATAATGCAAGTAAATTTAATTTAGCCATGGTGACAAAAATAGCTGGTAAGTTGGGAGATTATGGTTTTAAAAAACATCAAAATGCATATATATTTCAAAAATGATGCAATATTTGTTGCTTCTCTAGCCGGCTGAGGGGGGCCCTGTATAATAATCTTCTAGGAGCCCTAAATCCCTAGCTACGCCCTGACTCTCCTCATTCAGTGAGGGATTGTTTTTCCTGTCTGTAGGTTGTTGGAATAGAAACTGAAAAGGTGTCTAAGGAGAAGGCAGTGGCTGATGAAGAGGAGCAGAAGGTGGCGGCCATCGCTGTGGTGGTCAGCGGCAAACAGAGAGACTGTGAGGAGGACTTAGCCAAGGCTGAACCGGCTCTGCTGGCTGCTCAGGACGCCCTTAACACTCTGAATAAGGTCGGTTACGTTGTTATCCCTCGCTGAGTCTTATCGATTTCCTCCATCGTACTCTTCTTTCGTAGATTTCTTCTTTTCTCAGAGCCATTATTTTCTGTTCTCCTTCTGTTTGATTTGTTTCTTTCCAGCTTCAGCAGGATAACTTTTGTCCACACAGGCCTTGAACTGTATAGAAGATTATTGAATCACAGGATTTAGCCGAGTCTTTGCTAAAATAATGTCTTCTTTATGTTCTCTGGGCATTTAACTTCATCCTCACATCCCTTGTAGGTTTATGAGCAGCCTGTGGGGATTTTCAAAAACACCCTCTGTGTTTAAAAGGTGCTCTCTGTTCAAACAAGCAGAACCGACAGTTCAATCACAGCGTCGAGCTCTCTAAAGATGCCCTAATTAGAATTCTCTGTTGTCTTCTCAAAGTCAGCGCAGGTTCTTCTTCTTTTATTCCCAGCCTTTACTTTCTCTCTCCTCTTTCCCTCAAAGATCTGCACTCATTCAAACTCAGTTAAATCACTGCTCTTTCATTTCCCGCCCATTATTCTCTCCTGCTTTAGAACAACCTGACAGAGCTGAAGTCGTTTGGCTCTCCAGTGGCGGCGGTGACCAACGTCACGGCGGCCGTCATGGTCCTGACGGCTCCTGGAGGCAAAGTCCCCAAAGATCGCAGCTGGAAGGCAGCAAAGGTGATGATGGCCAAAGTGGACGCGTTCCTGGACTCTCTGATAAATTTCAACAAAGAGAACATCCCCGAGGCTTGCCTTAAAGCTATTCAGCCCTACCTCCAGGTGAGCCTTTCAATTAGCCCCAATTCATTAAAGCCAATGCTAACTGTTCACAGTGAGCGGTGTCTGCCACTTGGCGAGTTCAGCTAATAACTCATAAATTTAGCAGGGGTGTGACTATGATGACAGAGGCACATTATGGCTGTCGAGCATCCAAATGACAGCCAGAGAAATCAGCCAGTTAATGAAGCATTACAAATTTAACAGCCGCCCTGATTACAGAGTTCAACGGAGCGAGGACGAGGTGAGACTGCAGAAGAGAAAAACAAAATTCACTTTAATTTCACCACATACACCCCACAGATCCAGCTCTCGACTCATTTAAGAGCTTTATTAACATGTTTATGAAGCAAACACCGCCACAGTTCCAGCTCATCTTTTTATATTTGCTTTTATATTTAGAGCCTGGTTGATCAGCTGACTGTATAACAACCTCTTTAGGTGCCATTATTCCTCTTAAATCACTGAATAGCAGCTGAGGACTCCAGGGTGGCCTTTAGCGACTGGGGCTCAGTAGGTAGAGTCTGTCCTCCACCATCAGAAGGTGAGGGTTCGATCCCCAGCTCCTGCAGTCACATGTCCATGTGTCCTTGGACAAGACACCTAACCCCAGATTGCTTCCACTGCTTCATCCGTGCCGTGTAAATGTGTGTGTATGTGCATGACTGGGATTAACTAGTACTGACGTCCGATTTTCTGTAGCAACCTCTGACGTCAGTGTGAGAGTGTGGAGTGAACAGAGTGGAAGGTGTGACCTGCGGTGTAAAAGCATGTTGAGTAGTCAGATGTAAGGTCGTGAATGTTTGAAGTACCATGTAGACCCTTTCTGGGTGAAGACTCTCACTGGCTTTGAACCTTTCTCTCTAAGTTTACTTTGGCTCAGATGTCCTGTTAGTTATATCTGTGCTCCCCATGCACACAGCCTGTAGTCCTCAAGGCAGTCTGCCGGAGTACGGGTCTAGCTGGGCTCCTCTCCTTAATGCCATTCCTCACTCTCTAGTTTCTGACTCTGTAAATGATCCTTTGTAAATAAAAGCCCAGAAATAAATCTGAAAAGAACAAGAGAGAGACCTTTACCAAAAGCAGCCAGGGACTTAGCTCTCCATATTATAGAGCAGTAGGCTAGCTTATGGTAGCTAATATTACCTTTGTAAACCAGAGGTTCTCAACGTTGGGGTCAGGACCCAATTGGGGGTCGTGAGACACTGAGAGGGGGTCTCCAGAGGCCTTAAAAAAAATAAAAACACTTTTGTATTTCACTGTTGCCACCTACACCAACTTTGCCAAATTTTAACCCATTTTCATCACTTTTTTCCACCAATTTGATCAATTTTAACACATTTTTGCAACTTTAAACCCATTTTTTGTCCATTTTAAACCCTTTCCACCACTCATTTCTTCCTGTTTTTGCCACTTCTGAACCAGATTTTGCCACTCTCTGCCTATTGTTGGCTCTGTTGACACATTATTGCCACTATTAACCCTTTTACCACTTTTTAAGCCACATTGCACAATTTGATATACCCATTTTTGCCACTTTCACCAACTTCCCACCATTTTTTGCCACTTTGATGGCATTTCAGACATTTTTGAATCCCCCTTTACCACTTAATATGCCCATTTTTACCATTTTTGTTTTTTTTGTTTTTTTTTCATTTTTATGTAATTTTTGGCATCTCTAACCAATTTCTGCCTTTTTTGAAATCCAACTTCACCTTTCCCACCATTTTTTTTCCATTATCAACCCATTTTAGCTATTTTTAATGTATTTTAATTCTGTTTTCAACTAAAGTATTTTACACTTTTAAGAGGGCTACTTACTACACAAATGAATCAAAATGTGTTTCTTTGATAAGAGTGGTTATTATTCAGGTTAAATATAAAATACCACAGTTTAACTTTACAATGGATCAGGATTTTGCTGGCCCCCAGTTTGGCTGGGCCCCAGAAAGCTCTCCCCTTTATCCCCTTATGGATGGCCTTGTCTCCACATGACTATTCTATAATGTTCATGGCTGTGTTCAGCCACCTTCAGGGACAGTGGGGGTCCCCGGTCTCTGACACCTTTATGTTGGGGGTCACGGGCTGAAAAGGTTGAGAACCACTGTGTTAAACAATCACACAGAGCCACAACTGCTAGATACTAGACGTAGATGCTGCCTGGTTAATGTCATCTTCTTTAAAGATTAACTGTTTTTACAGGCTTTCTATGCTTTTATGTCAGGAACCTGGACAGATTCTTCTCAGTGTGTTCGACAGTGATCACGTCAACAGTGATAGAGTCAATACCTACCAGAACTTCCTTATTTTCCGTCAAAAAAAGGCAAGCTTTCTCCAAACAGGAAGTAAATTACCCTTAGCTTAAACAGCTGAAACTCCAATGTTAAGTGTATCAAAGAACTGATGAGGAAATCTCATATTTTTAAGATGCAATACAGGTCATTCAGGATGTTTCACTTTTGTGATATTTAGCCTGATGCTGCCATCGTTTAAATTCACTTTTTCCTCCCATTAATCCACACTCAGTACACCATCATGACAAAGTGAAAATGGAATTTATTAGAAATAAAAGACTGAAATATCACAGTCATTTAAGTGTTCAGAGCCTATCCAACAACACTGTGAATGTAACTCAGTGTGCAGAGGTGGAAGGAGACAAAATGCTGAAAGCTGCATTATAAATTAGAGCCTGACACAGAGGGGTCTTTTGGGAGAAATGAAGTGCTTCGTACCTTTTCAACACAGTGTACAGGTGAGCCAACATATTTTCTTGGCCTATTTTTACTTAAAACTCGTTAAACTATGCAGATTAAACAATCCCATCTACGGTCATTATGCCCTCGATCTCATAATAACCACAGGGTCAACTTTCACAGAAATCACTGGAGGCTAATGCCACTACTATAGCCAAGCACCTCATACCACCCAACTTCAAAAATACCGAAATGGCCCTTTAAACACAGACGTGTATGGGCTTGTTCACCAACAGCAGCACTTCCAGTATCAACAAAGAGAAACCTGTTATTTTTATTTTTTAAATCTTTGATTAGAAGTTGGTGCGGAGGCTGAACGCTCTGTCATTTCAGCGACTCTAACCTGTGACAGGCTGTGTGTGATAGCAGAGGGTTTGGTTGAGCGAGACGCAGAGAGAGAGAGAGAGAGGGAGAAAAAAGCAGAGGAGATGGAGGAATTATGCTGATTTTTGAGTTTTGTGTAAAATTAAGTCAATTTTGGCTTTTTTCCTCTGCTTTTTGTCTTGTTCTAATGCACATAAATGAAATAAACGTGTGTGGACCAAAAACATTTGTAACTGCAACAATTCCAGGGGTGCTAATACTTCTGTCCATGACTGTCTTAAACATCATCTAGCCTACAGGCCTGGGTTAAAACACTCAGAGTTTGTTTGTGGCTGCGCTCCTCCTAAACATGACGACTACCTGTATGCTTGGAGTCGGCCCCGTCTATCACCTGCAGCAGGTCACATCCTCGCCAACCTGTCACTGCACAGAGGGTTGTGCATAAGGGGCTGACATTCAGCTCTAATTTATAATGAGCCACAAATACAAACTATGAAGAGTGGGGATGAGTCTCAAACCAGGAGTCTGATGCTTCTGGAACTTGGAGTGCTTTTAAACCTAACTGGTTTGGTTCAGTTCAACTGAGTTGGAGCAGTTTGTGAAACCCTGGTGTGGACCGAACGATGAGACTGAGACCTCCAGAAAAGGGGGTCTAAGTCTGCTTAACCCAGTCTGAATAATCAGACTCCAGTGCAGATGGTTTGAGCCTACCTAACTGCAGGAAACGTTGAGCTTTTTGTATTAAACCAGCCACCATAACCAGACAAACATGTTAAAAACCTCACCAGACCTGAAGGAGCTCTAAACAATCATACAGGGGTTTTCTTTTCCTCTCAGCTGTCTGTAGGAGAAATATTAATAATGTGCTGATCATGATTTTAGCTGGGAATCACTCCTATGCTATGAGCTGTCCATTTATTGATTTATTTTAAGAAAAGACACAATGCCCTTCATTATGACACATGCATGATGCTGCTGAGCATGCTCAGTGCGTCCGTCTGTGGATGATCTGGTTGTTTTTGCATCTTTCCTGTTAAATGTCTTCTTCTGCTGTTGTTTAGTGAGTGCAGCTGCTTGTGTGTTATGTCATTCGGTGACATTATCATGTTTAATCCTTCACATAAATCAAGTTTCCCTCACTAAGTCTTATCGGTTTACTAGAGAAGAGTTAATTATTTCATATTTATTTAGTTGTATTCTCATTTTCTTTGCATATGAAGGAACCCCGAGCATTTAGATAGCATTTCCATCACACATTACTCATTCAGGCCACTTATAGATGTCCTCATGAGAACACAGAGCAAAGATGATGTAATTATGTAACAATGGAACAAATCCGTCCATGATTCAGACCAGAGTGAATAAACTCTGGGTGTGAAAACACCTCAGTGTGTTCGTTCCACTCCACAGATGGATGCTAAAATGTCAGGTTTATGCTGCTTCTTTGTTTTTTCTGTCTCTAAAGTCGATCTAACAACCTGATAAATGTAATAATCCAAACACTAGTTATCAGTCTGCCATCTAAGAGTGGATGTGAACAGAGTGCAGATGAAGACTTAAAGCCGCTGTCACGACTCTTAATCAATGCATTGTTAAAACCCTGTTGTTATCTTTGAGTATTTGGATGTCAGGACTTGTCTGTGCATCTTTTCATCTTTTCCAGGACCCTGAATTCAAACCAGATCTGGTGGCGTCAAAGTCCAACGCGGCGGCCGGCCTGTGCTCCTGGGTTTTAAACATCGTCAAGTTTTATGAGGTTTACTGCGAAGTGGAGCCGAAGCGTCAGGCTCTGAGCAAAGCCAATGCAGAGCTCGCCGCTGCACAGGAGAAACTTTCTGCCATCAAGAGCAAGATCAACGTAAGCCATAATATCAGAGTAATGACACAGGAAATGAAAGGTTTATTTGCTGTATGCCAAGTATCTGCAGAAAATGAAAGCTCTTTCAATATCTTAAATCCAGAGGATAAATGTGATGAAATTATACTACCATTTTATTAAAGAAAGGACTCGCTGTTCTTGTTTTTCAGTCTTTCCTCTGATATGGAAAAGCAATGACACAAACATTTAAGGGCTTTAAAACTTTAGAGGTTGGGCTGACTTTGTACAATGTGGGCTGAGAAATGAGTTGTGAAAGCCAGAAATTTCAGAGCTGAGCCATAAAAGAATTCAGAGACATCAGTTTGGATCAACAACTCTATCAAACTCAGAATATATGCAGCGTAATAAGAGCGTGATGCTGCAGAAACAAAATAAAGACAACAACCAGAGGCTATACGCAGAATCAAAAATTCAGGATATGAATAATTTTGTCGAGGCTTGAGTGACGGATGATGTATGAGCTCTGCCAGTAATGATAAACCAGCAGCCTTTTATCAATACGGAGCTGCTGTAAATGCTATTACAGGCTTTTACTGTTCATTAATCTAAGACCAGAGCCATCAACCTAAAAACCTTATTGATAAAAGCAGCTGTAAATAATTGTTTCTCTGCAGTGTTTGACATTCAGCACATCAGAGCAGCAGAGAGCCCCAGCAGAGCGCCGTGCACAGGACGCTGCGTCGGCGGCGGCTGCTCACATCAAACCCTGCCGAGTGCAGAGTGACGACTCTTAATAAGATCCAGCATGACTTCTCGCTGTCATTTTTCAGCCCTCAGTCAGATCGCCTGAGCAGAGAGACGTTTCAGAGCCAAGGGGAATTAGCAATCCTCAAACTAATCTACTGAACCTGTGTGCCTCTCCACCGATTAATCCTGTTTGTCCTTGTGCTAATTGCTTCCATATGCCAAATAAATCCATAGTGAGGGAACGATAAGTTTTACCCAACTTTTCACTCACTCCCACGTCTCTTTCCACAAACGCACTCCTGCCTTCTTTGTTCTTTTCTTTGAAGATTCCCTACGACCACGCTGGTTTTTAACAAGTGCCAACCCTTCTCCACGTCTGTGTGTGTCACTGTGTGTGTGTGCGTGTTTGTGTGTGTCTATGTGGGTGTGTGTCCGATCAGCACCTTAATGAGAACCTGGCCAAGCTGACAGCCAAGTTTGAGAAAGCCACAGCAGACAAGCTCAAGTGCCAACAGGAAGCGGAATCAACGGCGCGCACCATTTCTCTGGCCAACCGTCTGGTGAGGAGGGCAGCAGAGGGGTCACAGCAGCGACACACTGACACAAAACCACACACAAATACACAAAATGACTCATTCACTGCTTTCCTCCGATAGAGACAGATGTGTGCGGAGGGGATTCATGCCCATTGACGTATTTCTGCTCAATAGTTTAGCCCTGCTTCTCAGAGCAACCATCTCCTACTACATAAACATACATGTGACTGTATGAAGATCTGTTAATCAGGATTAATGGATAGGATCATCAATTTAGGCTGCATTAAACCTAACCCCCAGAGTTTCAGTGCAGGTGTAACTACTCTGGAGTGTGAAAATGCCTTTAGAACATTATGGGCTATCCCTCATCATGGACAGGGCTATCCCGTGATGAGGGACAGCCCTGTCAGTGATGAGGGACAGCCCTGTCAGTGATGAGGGACAGCCCTGTCAGTGATGAGGGACAGCCCTGTCAGTGATGAGGGACAGCCCTGTCAGTGATGAGGGACAGCCCTGTCAGTGATGAGGGACAGCCCTGTCCGTGATGAGGCACAGCCTTGTCCGTGATGAGGGACAGCCCTGTCAGTGATGAGGGACAGCCCTGTCAGTGATGAGGGACAGCCCTGTCAGTGATGAGGGACAGCCCTGTCAGTGATGAGGGACAGCCCTGTCAGTGATGAGGGACAGCCCTGTCAGTGATGAGGGACAGCCCTGTCAGTGATGAGGGACAGCCCTGTCCGTGATGAGGGACAGCCCTGTCCGTGATGAGGGACAGCCCTGTCAGTGATGAGGGACAGCCCTGTCTAGGATAATTTACCGACTGACTCCACTGGCAGTGAGCAGTCCTGGTTAATCAGGATAATGGTTGCCTGTTTAGCTCACCTTATGTTGTAGGCAGTGGTGCATGACTACCATGTTATATGTTTCATTGCTCTGAATGGTCCCTAATGCATGTGACAGACAGAACATTTGCCCTGTTACCCTCTGACGTCCTGCCCTTCCTAAGCACCATCTATGGTGTTTTGCCCAGATGGGTTTTAAAAACATCCCATGCCATGGAGATATGAAACTGTTGATCAGACAGGCTAAGATATTTCTCTGTCCTGGACAGTAAAGAGTAGTGGCGTCGTGACTTGTCAATCACTCATATCCCCTCCCTGACTCCTCCCTTTCTTTCTTGTCTATTTATTTTCAACTGGACTATAATGTACTAAATAGATGTGAAGTTGCATTGATGAAGATTTGAAACTAGAGGCCATAAACTTTGAAAATGTTTTCTTCTTTCCTGCTGGTGACGAGAAAAAACAATGAAGTTTAAAGTCACAGCTGCGTTTTTCTGATCCTGCGGACAAATCTGCTTCTTAAATTCAGGCCATGATCTAGCACATCTGTGCCCAAAAACCTTTTTCTGTTAATCTCTGCTTGTTTGTGTGGTCGTCTTTTTCTAAGAATCACAACTCAAATGTTTATCCAAATACCTGCACAGCCAATATACATAAGTCCCTGCATCATCTGGGCCTGTGTAAATGTGTGTAAATCTCCTGCTGACAACAGCACAACAAAAAGATGAGTGTTGACACTGTTAGTATGTTAATGTAAATTATTCAGAGGAGGATTTGAAAAGGCCTGACAGGAGCAACAAACGGACGCCAGGTTGTGCCGTCTCTAATATCAATGCAAATGCAGTCAACTTGCTGAAGTGTTGAGTGTTTGTGGCCGTGTTTTATGCTGAAAAGTTACAGACTGGATCAAAGTGTGGAGCCTCCAAACTTTAGAGGAGATTAGATATGGAGGTAAACTTTATTGATCCCTGAAGGGAGATGGGATCATTGCTGCAGTAAAGAGTAGTGGCGTCTGGACTTGAGCAGGGAGGTGATAAAGGAGATGAAACTGTAATAAAAAACAGACTTGAATGCAGCAAGGCATTGTGGTTCTGGATGTTTCCTCATGCTGTATGGATAAGAGCGGCTTTGGATTAATTTAGACTTTATATGGGATGGGAATAGGGATGTCTGTGGAGAGGATGCTATAGAAATGTAAGCTTGTGTTTGTGTTCAAGGTAGGAGGTTTGGCCTCAGAGAACGTCCGCTGGGCTGAGGCCGTAGAAAACTTTAGGAAACAGGAGAGAACTCTCTGTGGGGACGTTCTCCTCATCACCGCCTTCATCTCCTACCTGGGATACTTCACCAAACGCTACAGGCTCCAGCTGATGGACTACACCTGGAGGCCGTATCTGTCACAGCTTAAGGTCAGTATAGATTTATTTTTAACACTATTTCATCAGTCCCAGTGGTTGCTGTGTCAGCACAGAGCCGTAAATTTGTGCCGTGACTTGACCGCACACAGTGGAACTCAACCAATCATCAGCATCTTTTCCTGTAAGGTTCCCATCCCTGTGACCCCTGACCTGGACCCTCTGACCATGCTGACAGACGACGCAGACATCGCAGCTTGGCAGAACGAGGGTCTGCCTGCCGATAGGATGTCCACTGAGAACGCCACCATCCTCACTTCCTGCCAGCGCTGGCCTCTCATGGTTGACCCTCAGCTGCAGGGCATCAAGTGGATCAAAAACAAATATGGAGACAGTTTACGTGTGATCTGCATCGGACAGAGAGGGTACGATTCTTCGTGATAGAATATGCACATATGCACAATTAGGTCTCAAACTTAGGATTCTGACTTTTTATTTCATACTTTGAGCGTTTCAACTCATAATTTTGATTTCTCATATAATATTCTGAGCTTTGATATTTATAATTCTAATTTTTAATCCATATTTTGACCTTTTAAACCAATTATTTTGTATTTTATCTCATATTTTCAACTCCAAGCTTTGACTTCATAACCCCATAGTTTGACCTTTTACATTCACAATTTAAAATTTTGAATCATATTTGACTTTTAATTTCATGATTACAAATTTAATTTCATATTTTACCTTTTAAACTCATGATTTTGACTTTCTTTCTAATATATTTGCCTTTAACAAACATTTTTTTTAATCTAAATTTCATGTTTTGACCTTTTTGAACTAATAAATTTCCTTTTCCCAGATTGTGAGCCCTTTAACTTTTCTTTTTAACTTTTTAAATGTCAAAATCATTTGTCATCAGTGCTAAGTTTTTTTTAAGTATTTTATTACTGGTGAAATGAGGTTGACAGTTTATAGTTAAAAAGGTGATCCTGTTAGGCCCTCAGGTAAGACCTGAATCCAGAATCCGGCCCCTGCTGGGATTGAGTGTGACACCCCTGATCTAGAGAGATAATACGGCACCATGAGCTCCTTAAGAAAGAGTTGGTGCCTGACCATGAAGAGCTTTGTAAGTGAGAAGAAGAATTTTAATTTCTAGATTTTATAGGGAGCCAATGATTGGAGAGAATTACAGCAGTCTAACCTGGAGATAACACACATTTTTAAGACAGGATGTTTCTGGTTTCAGCGATGTTGCGACAGTGACTGAAGGTCATCTTTGAAATATGCTTTATGAGGATGCTGAAGGACATGTCCGGAGTGAAAAAGTGTAAAAGTCAGAGATTAAATAAGTTAGATTGTTATTATGCTGACAGTCTGGCGTTTTTTTTTTCTAACAAGGTACCTGGATGCTGTGGAGAGAGCGCTGGCAGAAGGAGATGTGGTTCTTATAGAGAACCTGGAGGAAACGTTGGATCCTGTTCTTGGACCTCTGCTGGGGAGAGAAACCATCAAGAAGGGCAGGTAAGCAGCACTTCCTTTCAGCTTTATAAACATACCATCGTTGCTGTCCTCGGCAGTCATTCCCAAAATTATTTCCTGGGACTGTATATGTACAACAGTATATCCTTCCTCTTCTATGACTTCAGTCAGGAAATAAAGCTGTTAGGCCTCTGCGGGTCTCACAGAGCCTTTCTATGGGAATGATGCTACATATTTTTGCAGCAATTTTTAAAGCTGTACTTGGATTATATTGGCTTTGGTTTGTGAGAAATATACCAGGTAGGAAGGTTACACAACGGTGAGAGATATGTTCCTACACTGTTAGTTTCCTTCTTTCTTTGGGATTTGTTTATAATGAGAAGAATGTGGAATAGGAGCTTAAAATAATGCTGACATGATGTCCTGAGGGAACTGTAAGCAGGGAAACCTATGACAGTGTTTTGTAAAAGGGACAGATTATTAGTGCTTAGCTCGTAATGAGGACGTCCTGTAACCAACGTCTGCTTTAGTCTCGTCTTCTTCTTGTTTCTAAAAACAGGTACATAAAGATCGGAGACAAGGAGTGTGAGTATAATCCCAGTTTCCGGCTCATTCTCCACACAAAGCTGGCCAGTCCTCATTACCAGCCCGAGCTGCAGGCCCAGTGCACACTGATCAACTTCACCGTGACCAGGGACGGGCTGGAGGACCAGCTGCTGGCCGCCGTGGTCAGCATGGAGAGGCCCGACCTGGAGCAGCTGAAGGTGAGAAACATCCACCTGATGAAGGGACTTCACTCCGAAGGGCCATGGTCTTTTCATCTGATATGTTTCACGAATGTTAAAGTGAACCAGAGCAGACATGAAAGCGTCTCACTCTTCAGGTGCTATCAAAGAACAAACAGCCGCTCCTCGTCCGTCTCTTTAGTCTTTCTCCTCTAACATCTCCTCTGAGCAGGAGTAATTAAAAGAAACAGTCAGAGGCCTCCAGGAGCGCAGCAGAGCACTCCGGCTCGTCATTATCCATTTTTAACGCTACACATCGGCCAGAAAACATCGGCTGTCTTCAAACATCACAAGAGGCTGCAGGTCCAGGTCTTTGATTCAAAACAATCAGCTGCTGCCTTTGATTCAAGCCGAACTAAGTGGATGTGTGATAATTACGGGGCTCTGGATCCCTCTCTTAGGGAGACTGGGACTCTGCTCGACTGAGTGTGCATGTGTGAGAGAGAATGTAGGAGTTTGTTACTGTGTGTGTTCAGGAGACACACAGCAAACGTATCCCAATCTGCCCTTTAAAAGAGCGTTAGCTACGTAGATTTTAAATCCCCACAATACCTGCCTCTTTGATCCTGCAGATTATGTGTTTGTGGTAAAAATCTAAAGTTTAGGAGCATTTGTTGTTGATATTTATGGAATTTTGCATTATGCTGAAATGCATGATGGGAAGAAGAGTTCTTAGTATGAGAAGGTGGCTAGTTTAGGTTTTTGGAGTTCTCATAGTTCCTCTGCTGTGTGCATATGATTATCCCGTTACAGTTCAGCTTGCAAAAGATGGCAATCAATGTAGTGTGTAGTTAACTCCCGCACACTTCCTGACCTGCAAAATGCAGCCATTGTTCAACAACACTAACCTGCAAAGCAGAATGATTGTCCAGAGTCTCTGTCAGCAAAGCTCCAGTCTGAAACAACTGCATTGGTCCGAGACCAATCAGCATCATTAGTCAGCATTGTTGTAATCGAGTCACCAAACCTCGAGTCCGAGTCAAGTCCTCTTTTCCTTAGTTCGAGTCCGAGTTGAGTCCTAAACGAGTCCCCAGTACCTAAAAACTAGAGCCAAATTAAATTAAATGATCAATTATTTTCAAGCCATTCCAGCTTTCCAGGCGGGCTACACTGGTGTGTTTCATTAATGTATGAATTTCTTAAACTTTATATTCTAAAGGGCTAGAGGAGCAGTTACACTCATCTTCTATAATATCAGTTATATTAACAGGATTATTTTTGTATTTAGGGTGGAAAAATGAGACATGTTTTTAACTGAACTCATGCTTCACATCTATCTTATCCTAAATATTCCTCCTTTAAAATGACTGGATTTATTCAGATTTCTCACTAAAAACTGAAATTCCAATTTTCTGCATGGGAAATTTGAACACATCATAAAAAGGTCTTGACTTTGTCCCCCTTTGATACTCCAAAGTCTGAGTTGTCTTTAAACTCATAATTTCACCGTATGCCACCTCGTTTAGCTCACTAATCAGCGTTATCTCGCCGTTGTTAACGCAGATGGATTGATATTTTTACTAACGGGACTCTCTACAGGGTTTAAGAGTTTTTATCACTCTGTCCCAGACTGAGGAGGATTACTGTACAGCAGCAACAGCAGCTAGTATGAGCAGTCTGAGCAGCTGATGGAGATTTTCAGCCATTCAAAGGTGGGCTAGCTGCATTTTAGTTTAATTTCTTGTAGATTACCACAGGAATACAGAGAAGAGCCAAGGGTTTAGGCTACCTATCAGCTTCTCTCTCTGTCACCCAGGCTCCTCCTCTCTCTCTCCTCTGGTTGTTTTAACACATGCAGGTGAACGCACGCCGGGCGCTGCGTGAACACTCATCAGTTATGAGGGGTTTCTCACACAATAACAATAAATATTACAAAATGAAATGGTCTTCAGCAAAAAAGTTTCGAGCCATCCTCTTCATCCTTGAGTCCTGACGCAGTTAAAGCTCGAGTTCGAGTCAAAGTCCAAGCCATCTGCGCTCGTGTCCAAGTCGAGTCATGAGTCTGCCAAATCAGGACTCAAGTCAGACTCGAGTCCTAGTCCTGGACTCGAGTACTACAACACTGTTAGTCAGTACCTACCAGGGCTTGACGCCAACTTTTCTCCCAAGGAGCACATGTGCCCCTAATTTTTTTTTACAGTTCGCACACACCTATTTTTAGGCACAAATGCGAGTGAAACGCTCACACTGTCGAGCCCTGTCTACGTTGTAGCGAGATGTACTGGAAGCCAGTAGCAGTGGCTGCTGCTAAGTGTTTAGCTTGGATGAGGCTGTAGTCTGAAGTGGGTAACTCTGGCACAACTTCACCAACTTCCAAGGTGTATGGAGGATGAAGAGAGTCTTTAGGGGAACAGAAATCTCCAGCCACACTTGTAAGAACAACTCTATTAGACCGACGTGTTCCAGCATGTCTCCTTCATCAGGGTCATCTAGATCCTCATCATCCTGGATGACCCTGCTGAAGGCTACATGCCGAAATGTGTCGGTCTGATAAAGTTGTTCTCTAAACTACAAGTGTCATTAGGAGATTCAAGCACCAAAAAAGCCAGGATGCTTGGACCAAGCTATCGTTTTCACCTGCAGCTTAACTGTACTGCTCATCACAGTCATGCTTGGAGCCAAGTCTCTCCTCAGCAAGGAACAAGTGAGATAAACAAACGGTCTTATCTGTGACAGAGCTCATCTGAATTCTTTTAAATATGGACACTTTATTATCAACTGTTTTATTTTGAAATTCAGATCTGCACCTAAAGGAGTGACTTTGACAGCAACAAAATGGACAATCTGCACACAAATCTATATTTCTCTCTGCTCCTACTCAAGGGAGTCATGCAGCTTAACCCAGGAGCACAATAATACACTCTGACTGTGGTCTGGAGCAAACAGGAGCAGTGAGCTGAGCTGCCTTCTTTTACTCTGTCCTAGTTATGGTACAAAGTTAACGGTGTTATAAAACCTGTGTATACAAGCCTTCTGATCACACTGGTGCAGTGGCATAAAATGCAAAAGATGCTGAATACACATGGTTATAAATGATGTAACATATACAGGTGGGTGAATTTAATTGAGGTGGATTTAAGGTTTGGGGGCAGGGACTGGAGGTGCCAAAAGCTAAGTGGTTTCATCCTCATGCCCCATGAACAGAGGCCGTTGTCCTTGGAGCCGGTGGTTTGGGTTTAAATCGATTCTGTTTCCCCTCTGCTCTGTAAAATCCCAGATTCTGTCTCTATCAGCTTTCTGGTATTTAAAAGAACCAGTTATATATTTAAGAACTTTAGCTGCATGTCTGTGCTTTGGTTACAGTTAAGTATAACCTGACACAGCCTATGTACAACTTAATTCAAATTCTCTACTACTAATTCTATACTAAACAAGGCTTTTTTTCAAATCAGCTCATAATCTCATGTCAAACCCAGGTAGCCCGCCCTAACTCTGACACGTTTTTCTGGTCTCTTTGGCTCTTCATGAGGCCAAAATGCACTAAATAAACATCATGTGGCATAAAAAAAGACTTAAAATTACATGTTAAGACCATGAACTCATTAAGAAAATGGGGCTGCACTGTGACGTTACAGAGAGAGGTGTAAAGGCGCTGATAGCACGTCCCTTCGTAAACCATAGTCTTCTCGCTGCATGGGCCCCTTTTATCCTCTGATCTATGCGATAGATGTGGAAGCAGGAGGAGTGCTGTTTTTGGCATTTTTAGAACAGTTTACCCTCTGTAGTAGCAGGATGGACTCTGTCGTCTGCAGTAAACATGAACACATGTCTCCAACAGTCGATAACATGAGTGGTTGGTGTGGCTGCTTCTTCTTCATCTGCCTTTTTCTTGGCAGATTTACAAACTGACCATGTGCATATGGCCTGTTATTGTAATGAACAGTTTCACTTCTGAGAAAGCAGACCACAGGGGATGGTGGAGGGGGAGCAATCATGCCCAGGCACTGAACAGTTGTTCCTGATGTGAAAATATCCTCAGAAACTTTTGCTTTGGCTTCACTTTTAAACACAGAGAGTACGTCCGTTTCCATTCTGCTGCTTAAACATGGGCCTTTTATTACCTTAGCTTCAATAAAACTTTTAAGTCGATGTGTGTGCTGACTGAAACAGCTTTAAAGGTTGTTATTTCTCTTAGTAAATTCCAGAAGCATTAAGTTTTAATTCAATTAAACAAAACCAAAGCCTAATGTCCAGTTGTTGAAAACACATTACTTACTCTGCAAGGTTTCTCCAACTAAATAGATTCAAATTATAAAATTAGGAATAATTCACACAATGATCTGGAGTATAAACGTCTAAGACAGTGTTACTCAACCCTGCTCAACCAATGAACCAAACTGTTGAAAAATACCTTTGAAGAGCCACAATCTAAGTGGTGAAAAGTGGGTGGAAGGTCAATAAAAATAAGTTAAAGCTGGCAAAATAGGTGAAAAAGCTGCAAAGATGTTGCCAGAAATGGATGAACAGGGGTAAAGTAGGCAGAAAATGGCAAACTAGGAGAAAAGTGACAAAAAAATGTGGAGAAAAAAAGACAGAAATGGTTGAGACATGACAGAAAAATGACTTACAGGGGGCAATAATGGTAGAAAAAGAGGCAAAAAATGTGACCAAAAAAAATGTCTTACAGGGGGCAATAATGGTAGAAAAAGAGGCAAAAAATGTGACCAAGAAAAATGACTTACAGGGGGCAATAATGGTAGAAAAAGAGGCAAAAAAAGGTGACCAAAAAAATGACTTACAGGGGGCAATAATGGTAGAAAAACAGGCAAAAAAGGTGACCAAAAAAATGTCTTACAGGGGGCAATAATGGTAGAAAAAGAGGCCAAAAACGTGACCAAAAAAATGACTTACAGGGGGCAATAATGGTAGAAAAAGAGGCAAAAAAAGGTGACCAAAAAAATGACTTACAGGGGGCTATAATGGTAGAAGAAGAGGCCAAAAACGTGACCAAAAAAAATGACTTACAGGGGGCAATAATGGTAGAAAAAGAGGCAAAAAATGTGACCAAAAAAATGACTTACAGGGGGCAATAATGGTAGAAAAAGAGGCAAAAAACGTGACCAAAAAAATGTCTTACAGGGGGCAATAATGGTAGAAAAAGAGGCCAAAAACGTGACCAAAAAAATGACTTACAGGGGGCAATAATGGTAGAAAAAGAGGCAAAAAAAGGTGACCAAAAAAATGACTTACAGGGGGCTATAATGGTAGAAGAAGAGGCCAAAAACGTGACCAAAAAAAATGACTTACAGGGGGCAATAATGGTAGAAAAACAGGCAAAAAAGGTGACCAAAAAAATGTCTTACAGGGGGCAATAATGGTAGAAAAAGAGGCCAAAAACGTGACCAAAAAAATGACTTACAGGGGGCAATAATGGTAGAAAAAGAGGCAAAAAAAGGTGACCAAAAAAATGACTTACAGGGGGCTATAATGGTAGAAGAAGAGGCCAAAAACGTGACCAAAAAAAATGACTTACAGGGGGCAATAATGGTAGAAAAAGAGGCAAAAAATGTGACCAAAAAAATGACTTACAGGGGGCAATAATGGTAGAAAAAGAGGCAAAAAACGTGACCAAAAAAATGACTTACAGGGGGCAATAATGGTAGAAAAAGAGGCCAAAAAACGTGACCAAAAAAATGAGTGAAATGTGACTAAAATTGTCAAAAAGCAGCAAAAAGATGGGGGAAAATGAGTGAAAAATAACTAAAAATTGTCAAAAAGCAGCAAAAAGATAGGGGGAAATGAGTGAAAAACAACTAAAATTGGCAAAAAGCAGAAGAAAGGTGCGGGGAAATGAGTGTAAAACAACTAAAATTGGCAAAAAGCAGCAAAAAGATAAGGAGAAATGAGTGAAAAACAACTTAAATTGGCAAAAAGCAGAAGAACGGTGGGGGGAAATGAGTGGAAAAACAACTAAAATTGGCAAAAAGCGGCAGAAAGGTGAGGGAAAATAAGAAAAAATGACATGTATTGGCAAGAGGCACCTTAAATGGACAAAAAGTGGAAAAAATGCAATTTGCAAAAAGCAGGATAAAATAGGCAAAAACCGACGAAAAAGGGCAAAAATGGGATTACAGTGGCAAAAAAATGCACCTAAGGGCAATGGGAATACACAGACAAGAAATAAAGGTTGACAAATAAGTTTGACAATTAAAGCCTGCTGTATAAGTGTGGGAAACAAATTGCAATAGATAATTCTGAGGTCAAAGTTTCCCTTTTTTATTGTTTTCCAGGAGAATCATATTTCAAATAGACATAAAAGAGCCACTAATCCCCATAACAGAGCCACCTGTGGCTCTAGAGCCATGCACTGAGTATCACGCTAATAAGAAAAGGTGAAATATATTATATTACAATGGCACAGGTTGTTGTGATGTATCTGTGAGGAATCAGCCGTAACGGCAGTCATACAATAACCCTGAATCAGAAAATCTAATGAACTTGTGAAGCACTAACAGTCTCAGTCACCCTGGGTTGTGTTGGTCTGACACGCCTCCATTTATCATCAGACTGTGGGATTGTGTCTCCATGTCATCCTCCAGGGAGTTTCATCTTTGTCTTATCACTTTAGCAGCCTGGTTTGTGTTCACACCTCAGCACAATCAAAGCAGCGGCAGATGGGACGCTCTTTAAGGTGTGCGCGCCTTTTTAATGTAAATGACGCTCTTTGTTGTTTGGACCTTGGACCCTCGGCTGTTGTTTCGTCACCAGCTGGAGCGCTCAGCTGTCACTGGCGGTCAGAGTTAATGGTCGACTCTGCGGGTTCTTCTGAAGGAGTAATGAGCTGCACATAGTTAGGATATCCACAGTTTGGTCTGTGGTGTGAATGTAAATCTTGGTAATTAAGTAAAAACTCTCTTGATCAAAGCTGCAGCGCCTAATGATGCCTCGCTCGTCTCATCGACAATCTGCTCTTTTCATGTCAGCTGTTTGAAACGGATTGGCCGATGGCGCTACTGTACCAGCAATTAGACAACGCATTGACACACTTCCACTGTTCCTTAAAAGCGGCTCTTGTTAGTCAAAGGGGGCAGAAAGGAAAATGATAAAACCCCTCTTCCGTTGAGAACATGTCTGGCTGATGGCAGTGTCTCCCAGAGATCACAACAGGAGATAATGTGGGAAGTCTGTTAACGGGTCGGGCGGATTTACTCCAACACAATCCCATTTGCATTTTGATGGTTTTCTGGAGGTGTCCTTGTTTGCGTTGGGCCTCTGTGGGGAGTGCTTTACTCAGACCTGTAGGCTTTCATCCACCGACATATCAGCATTTTTAATAAACAGAGAGAGAGAAGACAACGCCAAAATGCCAGGGTTATTTTAAGCCCTGTGTCCCCTCAGCAAAATCCAACGCAGAAGAAGTGATTTAATGAAGCTTGTTTAATTAGCATTTCAGTGAGGAAAAAACAAAATCTGGAACTCACTTATCAT
Organism: Cheilinus undulatus; assembly: GCF_018320785.1. Classification (NCBI taxonomy): domain Eukaryota; kingdom Metazoa; phylum Chordata; class Actinopteri; order Labriformes; family Labridae; genus Cheilinus; species Cheilinus undulatus. The sequence continues at coordinate 1,254,396 of NC_054884.1, read as the reverse complement.
TTTAATTAACAGTGAAAGTCGAAGGTGGGAGGCAGGTAAGCGAGGAGGGGGCTGCTGTGTATACTGATCATCTCCCTATCACCTCACTGTAGGGCTGGGAAATATGCAGCTTTTAAGAGATACTCATATATTTTCAGCCCAGATTTAGGTGAATGCACCATTCTTTGTATGGGTGTGGTTTATTTTTCAGTATTTATTTCTTTAGTCATCCTTCAGCAGTGTATTTTATTGCTGATTTCTCCCTTAGGTGTATAAAAGCGGCCAAGTTAAGTTTAGAGTTAGCAGCCACGTGTAAGCTCTGTCTTATGTTGGGTTAGCATTTACCTTACAGATGTAAGGTTGGTCTATACTAGTAGAGCTTCATGCCCAAACTACCTGAAATGTTATCACAGATATAACAGCAGGTGTAATATTTATATTGTAACTTAAGCCTACACTGAAACTATCTCAGCTGGTGCAGAACTTGAATATTAGTAGAGTAAACTCTGTTTTAAATGACTGAAGTTTAAACTGGGCTGAGCTTAAACTTACACACAGCTGATGTAGCCCAGAGCTGACATCCAGAGGGATCTGAGTCTAGAGCTGCTGCTCCTGCACACTGAAATGAGCCAGCTAAGCTGGTTCAGGCATCAGGGCCCCTCAGGATGCCTTCTGGTCACCTCTCTACAGAGGTCATCCATGCATGCCCAACTGGAGACCTCAGGGTAGACCCAGAACCTTCTGGGGAGATTATATACCTCTTCTGGCTTGGAAGTCCTTTAACCCTCATAGAAGGAGCTTAAAAATATGAATGGGTGTAGAGAAGTCTGGAGTGATTTGTTTAGCCGGCTGCCACCTAATCCTCCAACAGTGGGAGAAAATCAATGAGAAGATGGATGGATGAATAATGGATGGATGGATGAAAGGATGGATGATGGATGGATGTATGATGATGATGGATGATGGATGGATGGATGATGGTGATGGATGATGGATGATGGGGGAATGATGGATGGATGATGGATGAATGATGGATGGATGATGATGGATGGATGGATGGATGGATGGATGGGTGAATGATGATGATGGATGGATGGATGATGGGGGAATGATGGATGGATGATGGATGAATGATGGATGGATGATGATGGATGGATGGATGGATGGATGGATGGATGATGGATGGATGGATGAATGATGATGATGGATGGATGGATGATGGGGGAATGATGGATGGATGATGATGATGGATGGATGGATGGATGATGGATGAATGATGATGATGGATGGATGGATGGATGGATGGATGGATGGATGGATGGATGGATGGATGGATGAATGATGATGATGGATGGATGGATGGATGGATGGATGGATGGATGGATGGATGGATGAATGATGATGATGGATGGATGATGGATGAATGATGGATGAATGATGATGATGGATGGATGCATGGATGGATGATGGATGGATGAAAGGATGGATGATGGATAGATGGATAGATAGATGGATGGATGATGGTTGGATGATGATGATGGATGGATGATGAATAGATGATGATGATGATGGATGGATGGATAGATGGATGATGGATGAATGATGGATGAATGATAATGATGGATGGATGCATGGATGAATGATGGATGGATGAAAGGATGGATGATGGATAGATGGATAGATAGATGGATGGATGATGGTTGGATGATGATGATGGATGGATGATGAATAGATGATGATGATGATGGATGGATGGATGGATGATGGAAATATTAGTATATGTGCTGTGTATTGCTACCCAGTAAAAACACAAATCTGATTCTTGGCCCATGTTGCCCATCTCTACTACATTGCCCTGCAGAATGCAGAGCTGAATGGCTTTTTGTTGTGGGTAAACAACCTGCACTGATAACAATCAGACTGATAGCAGAGAGCAAATTGTCTCTACCTGTTTATATCCTCTCAATGACTCGCTGCCATCAAACCTTTAATGAGGTGAGCGCCGCCACTGAGCCGTAAGACGACGCCGGCATGAAGGAGCTCTCGTTTAGCCGAGCCAAAGAGGGGCTAAGGAGCTTAAAATGTCAAGTTGCCTTTTGGAGGGAGCACGCAGGGATCAGTCTTCAACCTTTTCCCTCCTCTGCTCCTCCCTCTGCAAATATGAGAGTGCATGTGTGCACTCCTAAGTGTGTTTGCTCCAGTCTAATGAGAGCTAAAGCTCCCCAAATTACCTTAACAGGGCCGCACCGTGCCACGCTAATCATTTGCCTAAAAAATGATAGATGTAATATCTCATTTTAATCCCAATTAGGATGTTCTGCTGACTGGTTAATTGTTTGTTTTTCCCAAGCAAGGGTAATTACAAGTACAATGTGCCGGAGGAGAGCTAATGGTTGAAAACGGACTCATTATGGGTCCAGTCTGGAGTGTTTTAGTGTGGAGAGTTTCCCCCTCTGGAGCAGCCAGTCTGGGTGAGTTAGAAGGTCACAGTTGACTCATTCAGGCCGATGTCCCCTTTTAAATGTCTGCCACTCAGACCCCTTCTGTTCCTTTCTCTCCACTCAGAGTGCAGGCGTGTCAGCGCTTTGCTTTAAATGCCACCAATCAGATCAGTTTGTTATAGGAGAGGCTCATGATTTCATGATTTAAGGACAGTAGGAGAAAGGAAAGGCCTCGTGGAATGGCAGCTGTGATTGGCTGCAGCCTCCTACAGACCTGAATGTATAATTGGAAGAAAACGTTAAAAAGAAAGGGCAAAGAAAAACACACCACCGCCGCCATCTGACTGTGACATCATCATCAGGATAGGACAGTCAAATATCGTTATCATGTCATATTTTAATATTCCAGGTTGTTTTTCATTGAAACACAACGATTCTGACGACTCTTTTTATTTTAATAATTTCTGACTGAAAAACGAGCCTAAACAGAGATCAGACCACTTTTCATGGTAAAAATACATCTCTTTAACCCATTAGCTGTAATAAAAGCTGTTATTTATCAAAACAAGAGATCGATTAGCCTGAGTTTAACCCTTAGAGCTCACGCAGCACGAATCTGTGCTGCAGGCACACCCCTTTGTGAATTGCTTGGTAACTTTTGAACCGTAAGTCATAGGCACTAACTTGTTTTTTCCTACGAAAGCTCTCTGTTGTGCCTTTCTAATCATGTCTTCCATGCATCTGTAGCTCTTACAGAACATTTTCTAATGAGCCTGGAACTTAGCTGACCATCCAGGGTCTCTGAGGACAGCGTTGTATACAACAAGAGGTGACAGTTTATAAAAGTGTTGATAACTTTTGAACCATAAGTCATAGAAACATACTTTTTTTTCCTCTGAAAGCTGACCATTTTGCCGTTTGTTTGCTATCATCGATGTCTCCGTAGCCCTAGAGGACACCGTTATAGTGAGCCCAGAACTTCATTGCTATTTCGGGGTCTTTGGAGATTAAATCCACAGCGTTACATCCTATGAGTGTTTTTAATCCATTTTCAATCATGTACTTTGTTTTTCTTCAGTGGGTAGCGCCATGTTTGTTGACATGTAATGCATTGTGGGAGGTGTAGTCAACCAGTTGCGTCTCTACTGCTTAGAGGAATGGCACAAATGAATCTAACTGCAAAAAAAGTGCATGGACTTCTTCTTTGTATATATGTAGATATTTTGAAAACTTTTGGTCACAGAATGTTTATTTTTTCACTGTTTTGACCCCAAGAGACGGAGAACAAGTCTGCGCAAAGAAAAGGCTTAGTCACAGACATTAACTGTGTTATCAATAACAATCTGTGAGTTTCAAATTTTGATTTCTTTTTTCCTTTGTCTTTAGAGTCCATTAACTTTTTAAAAATTTTATTTACTTATAAAGTCCAGGTTGTCCTGAAAAAGGATGCATAGAGCTTGACTGTGCACCACAGGGTTGATGTTTTATAAGCTTTTTAAGACAAAAGTCCAGACAAGACATGATGATGAAAAAACTAGCTGTGAGCTCTGAGGGTTAAAACAGAACAACAATCCAACATGAAACAAAACTGTAAATGCAAAGAAAGTAGAAATTTACAGGAGGAGTAACAGGGAGATTAGTTGTCATTAAATTTCAGGATTAATCTGGATTGATGATTAAGATGATGTAATTAAGACAACCCAAAATCCTGGAGTTGTACTCAGTACTCCTGTGAAAGAAAACCTACGTGACTCCTCGCTGGCTAATAAACCAGAGGCCGTTAAAAAGAGCCGTACTGACGGGCTTGTCCCTGGACACAGGGGTCTGAATGCATCCTCCATCAGCAGCCTGATTAGCACAGTCTTCTGCACACAGGCCACCAGCTCGGTTCAGTTTATTTTGTCCAGGTGACACTGGTACTTGGTTCTCAGTGCCATCATATGGAACTGGCAGGCACCAAAGATCTAAGGGGGGCGCGAGGCTTTGTCTGCTCTGAGGCTGCCAAAATTAGATTTGTAAATATGGACTAAAACCATGGTGAAGCAGTTATAAAGCAGATTATAGAAATGTCTTTGGTTAAGAAAATCATGCATAGGCCTTTTAAGAGTTTTATCAGTGAAACAGTTAAAGTCTATGTTGATTTTTGGTGACAGTGTGTCACTTTCTCTTCTCTCGGGCCCTTTGAGGAGGCTCAGCTTTTAGGCTGACAGAGATGGCACACTGACTCTGCTGTGGTACAGCCATCAAACTTTGAGAGGAAATATTATTACATTAATATTTATTACAGTCTTTGCAATTTAGCCTGAGTTTGATGCATATAAAAGACATTTATCTTAGTTGTAATTGAGCCATCATCAAGGATAACATTCCAAAAACTACCACAGACCTGAGTCTTTCTGCAAACTAACTTTTCTCTGAAAAAAGTCACAAAAATGATCATGCTTTTAAGGATCACATTCCTTGTTGCAGTAATAATGATAATGTTGATTTCCATCTGTCCTTTGTCAGGTAATCACTGTTAATTATTTACATCAAAACATAAATCCCATTTTATTAGCTATCTGTTTTATTGGGGTCTTCTCCCCAAAACTAAACTAGCAGAAACTAGAGGATCTTGCCCCCCTCATCCCCCCCTTCACACACACCCCTGCACCCCTCCTCTTCACTCATACACAGCAGCTCATCCGTTTTGCTTCTTTCTCCTCCTCACTGGTTTTCTTCTTCAGTGTTATCATCAGTAGCAAAATATACTTTATTTTTTATTTATTTATACCAACAATCTGATTTTAAAACAGCTGATCTGCACCAGGAAGTTCAACGACGTCAATAAATTCCTGATCAGAACCAGCGCGGGAGCTTTATGAAGTTTTATGATAAATTCACAAACTAAACGATGGTAGAAGTTAACGTGCGACAAGAGAAGATGCAGAATAGCGGGTGACAGACGCGATGAGCTTTTTCTGTGCTGCAAATAGGAGCGGGAGAGGGAGAGGGCGAGCGAGCAGACACGGCGCACACTTAAAGGTGCAGTGTTTAAAACTGAATATCAACACCTAGAAGTGGGTTCTAGATTGCATTTCTCTGCTGGAAACTTTGGCAACCAGTTGAATTTAATGTGTATCTGTAATGTGAATACAATACAATGCAATACAATAACTTAATTTATCCTTTTTTCCTCTATGTTACCATGGAAACATGTAAAAATCCAAGATGGCAGCATCCATGGAGGGGACCCTCCCTATGTATGAATTAAAGGTTTATTCTTAGTTGTTTTTTTTCAAAATAGCTATTTTTGAATTTAGATGACTAAACACTCATTTAGATAGACCGTCTTAGAAATGTTTTGCTTTATTTTACCAAGTTTGTTCACCTAAATGCTAGGCTAAATATTACACACTGCACCTTTAATTGATCACAGATGGCACCGATCTCCAAAAGTAGATATCTTTAGGTTGAATTTACTAATGTGACAGGTAAAGTTTATGTTTGTTCAAAGTTGTATATGCATTACCTTGATCATATTAACATGCAAACGCCAAACTGATGCTCAGAAAGAGAGGGAGGAGAATAAATGCTCAGAGTGAGGCCCCGCAAAGTGGTGAGGCCCTTCGCACTATGCATAGTTGGGGTGTAGGCAGGGGCGGGCCTGGCTACACATAATGCTAGCGCTAAATGTGCTAATGACTGTCCGTCACAAATCACTCGCTCTGCCGGCTGTGGGAGCTGATATGCCTCGCGCGTCCATCACAGCACAACGTAGGCATTTAAACCGGTGATGACGGTGTTGCAGAAAAACATTCATGTCTGGCAGAAATTTTACCGGTGGCGGTGTTAATACCGGTTTAGCGCCCACTTCTACCGTGCAGTGACAATATCATCTCATAAAGACGTGGAGAGTTATGTCCTTGGTTTATCAGTTTGTCTTTAAAACTTTCAGTCGTTTTTGTCTCTGCTGTGTCGACTGCCCCACCTCGTCTGCCTCCACTCTGTCTGCATCTTGCATCCATGTTGTGTTTAATTCTGAGGATGTGCACATCTGATGTGTCAAAGCCATGCACGCTGACATAAAGAGCATGCATACATGGAGTGAACAGCACCTTCATCCAAGGCCAAAGGCATATAAATGCTGTAGTATCTTTATTTCAGAGTCCTCCAGGTAGCAGCTAATGGTGTCTCAAAACTACTAAAGGCTTCTCTGGTTTACTGACACTGGGAAAACCAGATCCAGGACACTAAAGTCCATCACTCAGCCAGTGTAGATGTCGGTCAGTAGTGTTCTGTTATTTCACTGTCCTATAAGCTGCTTTTAAAGCTTTATTACTCCAAGAGTTATAAGCGTCAGTAAATCTATGAACTATCAGAGGCACAGAGACAAGGTTTCATCTCCACAGCGGGTAAAAATGTGAGTGTAAGATTTAACAGGGACGAGGCTCGATTGGGTTTAACAATGGTGTAAAATATCTCTCATCACAGCTGCAGGAAGACGTGTCATAAAGAGAGATTAAACAGTGTGATCTCTTCAACTATCTGCTCCATCTGAGCTAAGTGTGTCTCCTGTCATGGGAACATTACGCCGCGGGGAGGAGGAACAGCTCCACCCACACCACCCTCTCCTGTGATTCCACACTGCATTAAAAAAAACGTATTACCTCCGGTTGTCAGGGATCACACCACTCACAAACCCCTGCTCCGACAACAGTGGAGTAGGCAAATCTCCCTACAAACCACCCTGCTGTAATTACAACAATCCAAAGGTCGCAGAGGCTTCTATTAAAGGAAACTTCAATAAAGCAAAGTCATTATCGAGCAGAAACAAGCAGCTACAACACACTCTAATGAAGGACAAAGTAGGATGAAGCAATACAGAGAAGTAACCCCGTCCACTTTGTTCTCTGAAGACGCTCACACGCTTTGAAAAGTGAAAGTTTCCTCTGACACTTTAGTTTTATTTCTGCCAGAACAAAGAGCGTTGGAGTTCAAGCGTTAGAGACGGGGGGCGCTAATCCATACGGTGAGGAGAGTGTAGCACACATTATCACAGAGCAGGCTGTGAATACCTCTTTTTTAGTGTGAAGGCTTCTTTAAACATCATTTAAAACAGGATTCAGACTAAATGTGCTCAGTGACTCTATATAAATATAGACGTCTATCCAGCTGTACTAAAGTGAAGCTGTGCAGAAGAGATGAGCTGCAGGAGTCTGGTTTTACAGCTGCACTTATCAAAGGTTTAACAACTCTTATGTTAGTGTTTATCTCCACTCCTCTTTATGTGATGTCACACACTCATGGCTCCGCCCACTGACAGGAAAGAATGGCTCCCCTCTTCCACAAGTTTTACTTTTATATTTTAGAAAGAAAGTCTCCATTCAGCTGGATGCGCTACTGTCCACTCCGGATTAGAAGTTACCACTGTGTATACGCTGCAGTCTGTTTCTGAATCTTCCAAGGTGAAAAGGTTCAAACCGTTCTCTTGTCAGATAATTTCCATTACTTCTGGCAAAGCCCACAACTTGTAGTCCTAGCATCATCTGTTTCTGCGGTGTGGAGTTTGTTCATCTATTAGCTGTAATACAGTAGTTGAGCCTTTACAAACATTTGTCCGTGTGCACACGCAGGCACAGCGAGCAAAGCTGAAAAGCAACCCTGCATAATCAGACAAGTTCATCTTGTTGGATAGTTTCTTGTTTCTCCAGTTTGTATATTGAACTAAAAAAACTCACTAGATATCTGCATTTTGAGTAATTTGAGTTTAAAAACTCACCAGGAGGCCGCTATGGCGATGTGATGTCACAGCTCCGCAGCGGTCCTCGCCGTTCCTCTGCAGTAACCTGTTTCAGACTGGCAGCCAGTGTTAGGGCTTCATCTCAGAGACACAGCACATCTCATGCATGGAGAATTTTCAAATTTGAGGTCTCTTCTGTTTTTTATTTGCACCATGAGCATTTATCTGTCCATCTAGACAGGAAAATGATGAATACAGAGCCATGTTTACCTTCTTGTAGCAAATATTTACATCCACATTTGTAGAATATGTTTGAAATCGGTTTCTTGATGAACCAGATGAAGGCCACCAGCTAAAATGTGTCTGTTTAATAAAGTTGTTCCCCAAATGTCTACTCTTTATGAAGCTTTCTGTTTCCACACGGTTCAGGTAAAGGTAAACACGGAACAAAAACACTTCCGCTTTCCGCTTTCCAAAGTTAAAGCCCAGTTTAGCATTTCTTTGGAGAAACTCCCATCATTTTTACATAATGCTTTTATTTTGAAAAGCTACCGGCATGCTTCCTCTACACACTGACTCCAGTCATTTGTAGGGAGTTTTTTATTGAGGAAAAAATTAGGAGGAATGACAGAGCTTTGACAGCAGGGAGACAAAGGCAGCAAACTCCTGTCTGGTATGGAAGCTGTTATGGCAGCAACAGCTGCAAGCAGAAAAACCATCTGAAAAATGGTTACTGCATAGGAGCGGCGAGGAGCCCTGCGGAACTGTGACCTCACACAACCAGTGCGGACCAAAACATGGTGGCCTCTTGGTGAGTTTATAAACTCAAATTTACTCAAAATGCAGATATCTAGTGAGTTTTTATCAGTTAAATAAACATTTCATAGATACAAACATGTAACAGCTCTGGAAGTGACTTTTAGTTGAAGCCTTGATTTCACACCTTACAGGTAAGCAGAGTTACATCAAGATCCTCCATCTCCTCTTTTCCTTTCTCCCCCTGAGTGCAAAATAACGTACATTTTCCCAATACTGTACGAGGATAAATGAAAATAATAATCCACAACTATTCTTAGACATTACCTAAGAATGTGAAGCAATGTTCTGTGTGTTTTAAAACAGATAAAATGGACCATGGCTGTAATTGAATCTACGTTGCAGGCCTGGTGCTTGTTAGAAGTGTCAGGCTACTGAAGAGCTGGAAATAACTTTGAATAACTTCATCTGTAATCACAACAAAGGGGGTTACCACAGGTTTAGATCTTTTAAAACTGATGGCTTTATTGTGCTTGTCTTTGCTGCAGCATGCAGCACTTGTGGTTATTAATACTTGATCCTAGAGAAGCCAGCGCTGTGCACGCTGTGCAAGTTACTTTATGCCAGTATAGCTCTGAGCACGTTCATCATTTGCCAAATCGGCATAAAATCATTAGCAGGATGTTATTTATCAAATTTAAAATGTGCTCACATCAGTGTTAATTTTGGTAGCTATTTCTAATTTTAGTCTTACTTTTAGTCTTTAAATGAAATGTATTTTAGTTTTAGTCACATTTTAGTCATTTCTATCCTTTTTAGTTTTAGTCCATAAAAAGTCCTCACATTTTAGGAGGGGTGTGACGAGACACTCATCTCACAAGATGAGACGAGATGAGATTTTACACTTTTTTTTTTTTTAATTTTGGGAAAAAAAATACTTGGGTGGAAAATACGTCTTTTATACAACTGAAAGTCATAATTGCAAAGCATTCAGGTCTATTCAGAAATCTTTAAACTAAGTACTGAATAGGCTATCAGTGCTTCCAAACAGTATGTCTTGTCTAATTCTGATTCAAACTGTATATTTCAATGTTCTTCAAATCAAACCTTTCATTTTAACAGTCTACAAAATCATTAATTTACTACACTATGCTCTTGTTGCTACAATTACAATAACTATTTTTAATATCATATTTAATAATATATAAAAAAAGAATTATATTATTTTAAAAAGTACTTTAAGCACTGTTTAAAACAGACTGAAATGTAAAGAGCTGCATCAGTAAAATTAAACTACGCTAAGTAACTTTAAAAACGCACATTGAAATTCATGAATATATTACTTGTAATTCATGAACTATATTTCCAATTATAGTTATTGTTCTTATTGCACACATCTTGTAGGAGACATACACACAAAAATCAGGGATCAAGGAAATTATTCAATCACGCAATAAAAACTTGACTGTACCACCCATCCTTACAAGTCCAAATTTCAATATCTGGTATGACCTCCATTTGCTCGCACGAAATCGGCCACTCTCCAAGGCATAGATGTTGTGAGGCCATTAATCTGTCTCTGTGGGATCGCCTGCCACTCCTCCTGAAGAGCTGTACGCGCCTACACGTTTTTAGTCAACAATTTATCCCATCCCAACATTTCACTCACCTACCCAGTTTATACACTTGTGAGTTCAACTCTCATGAACTGATCTGTGGTTGAGAAAAGGCACAATCAGTCATGCAGAACAAAGGTATACTGTGTGTCTGAGAAGTTGTTTGAAGCATCTGAGTACATCTCATGACAATTCTAGTAAATTTAACAATGTGCGTTTATAAAGTTACTTAGTGTATTTTTCATCCTCTTTAAGGACATCCATATTTTAAACACTCAAAAGAAATATTTCTGTCAATAACACGTTTGCTGTTATTTAGAGAAATAGATTATTTTATCGCTTAGTGGTCTTTTTTTCTCATATGAGCTTTGACAGTGTTGGACATGTCCCACAGATGAGCGTGTGTGTGTGCGTTGGTGAGCGCCCTGCTTGCTGTCAGACAGCAAACAGGGCGCGTTTAACTGGGGCTAAAACTTCGTTTTTTTGAGCTCACAGTGGACTCTGTGGCGCTCAGAGTTTGTTTTGCTAAGTTTACCGCTGCAGTAAACGGCCCGTCACGCTACCTATGTTAAGCTTCTGACTGATGATACGCACAGCCAACAGCTGATGGATGTGTGACAGACAGACGATGAGACGAGCAGACATGAGGAAGCAGCGACTCAAACTTACAAAGTCACAAAAAGCTGCACTAAGTGAATCTGTGCGCATACACGAGCTAAATAAATGCTGTATTTTCCTCATGGAGACTGCACAGGTTACCAGCAGCAGAATCTCATCATTTCGGACCGTTATGATGAACTTATTATGTATAGGCGGATCATGTGCGGCCCCACGTAGCGTATGAGGAGGAGGGGGTCCGTTTCTTCATTTGCTCTCTCACAAACAGTTTTAAAGTCTCCAGGGCATCTTTGTGATCTTTTGTAATTTCCAAGAGCTGCTGCCTCTACTGTCCGTGCAATATTGATCTCTCGAGATTGATTTTTCCGTGACGAGAAATCTCGTGGCGTTTTGATCTCACGAGAGCTTGTGGCACAAGGTCTCGTCACACCCCTACATTTTAGTCTTTACTTAAAGTCCAAGCATTTATTCTCTTGCCTAAATCTGGTACCAAATCATGGTAGTGTGTTCTCTGCACTCTGCCAATCTGGGGTTCCTGCTTTCTACAGCTGAGAGACAGAACAGATACAGATGCATTGTTTTATAACAGATTTACTAACAGTGGAGAAATATCACAGATTTTGAATGTCCGCGAAATCTACATTACATTTTAGTCTAGTTTTAGTCATCTTGATGAAAACTAAATTTCGTTTTCGTCTAGTTTTAGTCATCACAGATCTATTTTTGTTAGTCTCAGTCTAGCTTTAGTCATCACAGATCTATTTTTGTTAGTCTCAGTCTAGTTTTAGTCATCACAGATCTATTATTGTTAGTCTCAGTCTAGTTTTAGTCATCACAGATCTATTTTTGTTAGTCTCAGTCTAGTTTTAGTCATCACAGATCTATTTTTGTTAGTCTCAGTCTAGTTTTAGTCATCACAGATCTATTTTTGTTAGTCTCAGTCTAGTTTTAGTCATCACAGATCTATTATTGTTAGTCTCAGTCTAGTTTTAGTCATCACAGATCTATTTTTGTTAGTCTCAGTCTAGTTTTAGTCATCACAGATCTATTGTTGTTAGTCTCAGTCTGGTTTTAGTCATCACAGATCTATTTTTGTTAGTCTCAGTCTAGTTTTAGTCATCACAGATCTATTTTTGTTAGTCTCAGTCTAGTTTTAGTCATCACAGATCTATTGTTGTTAGTCTCAGTCTAATTTTAGTCATCACAGATCTATTATTGTTAGTCTCAGTCTAGTTTTAGTCATCACAGATCTATTTTTGTTAGTCTCAGTCTAGTTTTAGTCATCACAGATCTATTTTTGTTAGTCTCAGTCTAGTTTTAGTCATCACAGATCTATTATTGTTAGTCTCAGTCTAGTTTTAGTCATCACAGATCTATTTTTGTTAGTCTCAGTCTAGTTTTAGTCATCACAGATCTATTTTTGTTAGTCTCAGTCTAGTTTTAGTCATCACAAATCTATTTTTGTTAGTCTCAGTCTAGTTTTAGTCATCACAGATCTATTATTGTTAGTCTCAGTCTAGTTTTAGTCATCACAGATCTATTATTGTTAGTCTCAGTCTGGTTTTAGTCATCACAGATCTATTGTTGTTAGTCTCAGTCTAATTTTAGTCATCACAGATCTATTTTTGTTAGTCTCAGTCTAATTTTAGTCATCACAGATCTATTGTTGTTAGTCTCAGTCTAGTTTTAGTCATCACAGATCTATTTTTGTTAGTCTCAGTCTAGTTTTAGTCATCACAGATCTATTTTTGTTAGTCTCAGTCTAGTTTTAGTCATCACAGATCTATTTTTGTTAGTCTCAGTCTAGTTTTAGTCATCACAGATCTATTTTTGTTAGTCTCAGTCTAGTTTTAGTCATCACAGATCTATTTTTGTTAGTCTCAGTCTAGTTTTAGTCATCACAGATCTATTGTTGTTAGTCTCAGTCTAGTTTTAGTCATCACAGATCTATTGTTGTTAGTCTCAGTCTAGTTTTAGTCATCACAGATCTATTTTTGTTAGTCTCAGTCTAGTTTTAGTCATCACAGATCTATTTTTGTAAGTCTCAGTCTAATTTTAGTCATCACAGATCTATTTTTGTTAGTCTCAGTCTGGTTTTAGTCATCACAGATCTATTTTTGTTAGTCCCAGTCTAGTTTTAGTCATGGAAAAAAGGCTCTGGACAAACATCTCTAGTCATAGTTTTAGTCAGTGAAATTAACACTGCATGCATACCATGACTTTGGTCCAGATTCAGACAAGAGAATAAATGCTTGGACTACAAGTAAAGACTAAAATGTGAGGACTCTTTATGGACTAAAACTCTTAAGGCTAGAAATGACTAAAATATGACTAAAACTATAAAAGGTATTCAATCTAAAGACTACGACTAAGACTGAAATTAAAAATAGCAGCCAAAATAACACTGTCTCTGAGGAATGTTTCCAACACCTTGTTGAAACTATCCTAGAAGAGTTAAGGCAGTTCTGAACACAAAAGGGAGTAGAACCTGCTGCTAGCAAGGTGTACCTAATAAAGTGGCTGTTGAGTGTATATATAAATGAAAAGAATTTAAAGAAAAAATACTTACTAAAAAACATGGGAGTAGTTATTCTACTCACGTATTGTAGAAGTTTTGGTGCAGATAATCTGCCTCTTTTAATCTGAAATGTTCCTTCTCAAAGTTGCGTTCTGGGCTTGTTACCTTTGATTGTGATGAAAAATCACTATAATAGCCTTTTCTCTCAGACTAATCCTTACCAGAGCTTCAGAGTGTGCAGGCTTCTCTGTACCCTCCTGTATGTGGTTGTAATTCATCATCAAAGGCCCCGCCCCTCCCTCTTGCATCGACAGTCTCTTCACATCCCGGGTTTTGTTGCTCACAGAGGTTTGATGTCGGTAACCAGACGGAAGCTGGTTAATCCGGCCCATGGCGCTTTCTCGGTGGGTCCTGATAGCCGATGCTGAGGGTATTGATTATTCCTGCCTTTGAGGCGCCCTTCAGTGTTCATGTCCTTGTATTGACCCACACCTTGAACATCTCCTACGGTCTCCGATTATGTTGATAAGACCAGACAACATCCGGACAACACAAGCATACAATGTGCCTGAAAGAGAGTCCATGTTAAAGGGACAGTCCGGCGTTTTGAGAAACTTTTACAAGGATTAAATAAAGGTTAGGAATAGATCTGGGTGGATTTTTGTCCTGTGTTAATTATTTCCTCTTTCTGTTCTGTCATGTGATGCTACTGCTGTATTGTAATTGTTTATTGAATAAAGCTGCACTTATGGACTAACCTGATCCTGAACATCTGAAGTATAAGTACGAGTGTTAAAATAACATTTTAACTGCATTGGAATGATCATCTTTGACATGTTATTTCTGTGTTCATTAGTCTGACCTGACAAAGCAGCAGAACGGCTTTAAGATCACCCTGAAGACGCTGGAGGACAACCTGCTGTCCCGTCTGTCCTCAGCATCCGGAAACTTCCTGGGAGACACGGAGCTGGTGGAGAACCTGGAGACGACCAAACGCACAGCGGCTGACATAGAAGAGAAGGTCCCCTTCGTTTTTCATTGTTACTTCTTTTTTTCAGTTATCCTGCTGCACAGGATCAGATTTCACTTTGAAAACAGTCAGAATAAAAAACATTTAGAATAAAATAGTAGTAAAGACATAGAGGATAGAAAAGTGCAGGAGCAAATAAAACAAATATACAGCAGATGTCCCAGATCTAAATTAAAATAGTAAGTATTTGATGTGTTCTTTGGTTTTTATTTAAACAATGTCTGACTTACTTTAATGGTCACAGCTACAATAGTGAGGGTACATTTAAAGCAGAGGTTCTCAACATTGGGGACAGGACCCCATTAAGGGTTGCGAGACACTGAGAGGCGGTCTCCAGATGCCTTTGAAAATAAAAACATTTTTGAATTACACTGTTGCCACTTCACAGCAATTTTAACACATTTTTGGAAGGTAAGACCCCTTCTTTGTCCGTTTTAAACTCTTTCCACCACTTTTTTCTGCCTGTTTTTGCCACTTCTGAACCAAATCTTGCCACTCTCTGCCTATTGTTGGCTCTGTTGACACATTATTGCCACTATTAACCTTTTCACCACTTTTTAAGCCACATTTCACAATTTGAAAAGTCCATCTTTACCAGTTTCTTTTTCTGCCTCAGCTAACCCTTTTTAGCCAGTTTAATGTCAATTTTCATCCCATTTCACCAAATTTCCACCTATTTTTGCCACCTTAATGCCATTTCAGCCCCTTTTGAATACCCTTTGACCACTTAATATGTCCATTTTAGCCACTTTAACCTATTTTTGCCTCTTTTTTTTTGTTATTTTATTCCACTTTTATCTAATTTTTTGGCATTTCCAACCCATTTCTGCTACTTTTAAAATCTAATTTCACCACCTTTCCCACCATTTTTTTTTGTCATTATTAACCCATTTTAGCAAATTTTAACATATTTTAATTCTGTTTGTAACAAAAGGATTTACATTTTTAAGAGGTCTACTTACTACACAAATGAATTAAAATGTGTTTCTTTGATAAGAGTGGTTATTACTCAAGTTAAATATAAAATACCACTGCTTCACTCTACAATGGACCATGATTTTTGCTGGGCCCCAGAAAGCTCTCCCATTTCCCCCCCGAATGGCCGGCCATGTCTCCACATGACTATTCTATAATGTTCATGTCTGTGTTCGGCCACCTTCAGGTACATCGGGGGTCCCCGGTCTCTGGCACCTTTATTTTGGGGGTCATGGGCTGAAAAGGTTGAGAACCCCTGGTTTAAAGGATGGGAAGCGTTTAAAGGAATAAGTTGACAGAAAAATAATCCTTTTTTACATCTCAGTAGGAAATATTTCACATCCCTCTGGAATACTACATAGATGCTGTTCTGATGACGGGACCTTTAGAAAAACAACCTTGAAAAGTGATTGGATAAACATTTTATCCCTCACATTAATTTCTGGCCAATCAGAGCAAAGACAGTATGACTAAGCAGGTGTGTGCCGCCAAGTAAAGGACGTACTGCAGACAGACAGGCAGCTGACATGTCAGTACACAGTTCTTTTTATCAGCAGAGCTAGGTATTCAACCCAACAGATCAGACAGCAGTGTTTTTAAAGCTGATGTTATTTCTTTATTTAAAACAGAGCACAGAGCCACACTGGAAGCATGCGGTCATGTGTGGTTTATAAAGTGTGTGCTCATGTAGTTGTTAAAGAACAGAGTTAAAGTCTTTGCACAGTGAGTCTGTTGTTTTTGTCAGAATTATGAAAAAAGAAAATCAAGCTCATGTTGTTCTGATCATGTTTTCACACTGACTGCGAAATTTTGGTCTGTCATATTTTATTCGGAACAGGCTTAATTTTATGTGAAATTTCACATCAGTCCAAGTCATTTAAATGGGTGATTAATGATTCAAAACAGCGCCTGCTGCTTCCTCTTCACTCACTCACCACCGCCTGACCCCTCTCTCTCTCTCTCTCTCTCTCTCTCTCTCTCTCTCTGTCTCTCTGTCTCTCTCACTCTCTCTCTCTGTCTCTGTCTCTGTCTCTCTTGTCTCTCTCTCTCTGTCTCTCTCTCTCTCTCGCTCTCTCTCTCACTCTCTCACTCTCTCTCTCTCTGTCTCTCTCACTCTCTCTCTCTCTCTCTCTCTCTCTCTTTCTCTCTTTCTCTCTCTCTCTCTCTCTCTCTCACTCTCTCACTCTCTCTCTCTGTCTCTCTCACTCTCTCTCTCTCTCTCTGTCTCACTCTCTCTCACTCTCTCTCTCTCTGTCTCTCTGTCTCTCTCTCTCTCTCACTGAACCTCACATTAAAGACCATAGTTTGCTGGTGTATTATGTGGATATCAGCCATGGAAATATAAGAGATGAAGGCAGAAGTTCATAGCCTACTCACAGATCATAACAGAGACAGAATTAAAAAGGTGTTCTCCATCCCTCCAACTTCAATCAGCGTTATGACACATGTGTGCATGAAGCTGTCTGTCAGGATGGATCCAGAAGAGTTTTAAAGTAATAACATAGCCACAGACTCGCAGTAAGAAACAAAGTGACAATTTTTCGGATGGGCTCGTAAAAACCACAGGATCAACTTTCACAGAAATCACTGGAGGCTAATGCCACCACTATAGCCATACCAACCAACTTTAAAAACCCTGAAATGTCCCTTTTATTCCCACATATTGGAGCTGAGGTGTGGACAACTGGAGCCCATGCATCTTTTTTTGTCTCACTTGTCAGACTGTGTTGTGTGTGTTCAGGCTCTAAACCATGACATTTAGGTACAGACAAAAATGTTGTTGCATCTTTTATTTGCCCTGGAAAAATTAGATTGTTTCCCTTCACTGCAGCATTAAGACCTGACCGGCTTTCAGAGCATTGCAGAGCAGAATCTTGGTCCTGAACTTGGCTTGAAGTCTAAAATTCATGATATTCTCTCTTACTTTGTGAAAAGATGTAAATACAAGCTAAAATTGCTGATCCCTTCTTCATCTTTAATTAGTGACTGATTTTAAAGTAGTGCTGTAAAATTCCTCCAAACACAAATGAATCCCTGATTTTCCACTTTCTCGCAGGTCTCCAGTAAATATTTCATCGGAAATCGATAAGAACAAACTAATTAGACAGTAATTTCCAGGCTTGTTATCTAAACTGGTGCAGTGTTTCTCTCCTGCTTCCTCTCTCTTCTTTGGTTAGTAAAAATGCGATCATTACACCTGGGCGTATAATCTCTGCTCGGAGAGAATCACTGATGTTCACGATACTTCAGAGCTCTCTGGAGAAACTCAGAGCAGCGCTGCCTCTGCAGATGTTCAGACTTAAATATAATTACCAGGTTTTAATTGTCATGTTGCACGCCGAGAGAGAACATTTTGTCTGCAGCCGTGAAATTGGAATATCTGCGCTCTTCACTGGAGGGTGTTTTATTGGAGGCAGAGCGGTGACGGATGAATCCTGAGTGTGTGATTGTGTTTCTGATGTCTTTACTGTAGGTAAAAGAAGCCAAGGTGACAGAGGCTAAAATCAACGAGGCTCGGGAGCACTACAGACCAGCAGCGGCGCGCGCTTCCTTATTGTACTTCATAATGAACGACCTCAATAAAATCCACCCCGTGTACCAGTTCTCTCTCAAGGTAGGCCGTCTATTGACACGCCATGTTTCCTCCCCGCCTCCTGGGCCCTCGCTGAGACCCCTCTTTACGCCCCAGCCCTCCTTCTTTCATTTGCTCGCCATGTTTTATGCTCTTTGCCCTGCTTTTATTGTGTTTGTGGCTCCCTAATGTGGTTATGTAGAGCGTAATGTCTCTCATATTGTCAGCCAGCGAGCGCTGAGAGGAGGCTGCCTGAGATATGGTTTCCAATCACTCCTCGCTCTGCAGGTAGCTGCCCCGGCTCCAGTCCTTTCACAACGTAATCAAATGGAAACACATTGAGAAAATAGATCTACCTTTGACCTTGTGAATGAAACAGGGAATGTTATAAAAGTGTGACTCTGCTAAATGACAGAAATGACAGCAGAAGGAGAAAATATCACACTGTTTCCTCAGTGACATTTCAATTTACACTCAGAATAATGCTCTGGTAAAGAATTACAGTCAGAAAGTTTGCACCTCCCATAAGTTTGGTATTCATATCTGCACAGCTTGGTTTTAGTGACAATGTGAAAAAGGTCATGATTCAAATCTAAAATATCATTTCAAGCAAGATTAAACTGCACTTTTTCCATTAACAGCAGACAAATACACATTAGACACAACTACAGATACACCACTTTATGCAGATTGGTCTTATTGGAAAGGTTTAAATCCCACTTGTGTGGTTTTCAAACCAAAGTTTTCATATCTATGATTTAGTCTTAGCTAAGAACAAATATTAGGAACCATCCAGAGCACTGTTTGAAGCTGATATGATGGTAAAAATAACTGATCACCACTGAAAGAAGATGCAATAACATGGGATTTTCAATTATATTGCATTTTAAATGCACATATGCTGGACATGATAAATCGAAACCTTGAGTACAGTCATGCAGTGTTTGATTTTAACTGCCAGGGGAGGCTGAGGGACCGTTTAGACCAGTGTTACCCAACCCTGCTCAACCAAAGAGCCAAATGTTGAAAAATACCTTTGCAAGAGCCACATCTTAGTGGTGAAAAGTGGAAAAAATGACAATAAAAATAAGTTAAAAGTGGCAATTATGTGTGAAAAGGGTCAAAGTAGGCTTAAAGTGGCAAAAATGGGTGAGAAGTTACTATAACAGGTGGCAAAAATGATCAAAATCAGCAAAAAATGGCAAAAAAAACAAGTGAATAGTTACTAAAACAGGCAAAAAGCAGCAACAAAGGTGGGGAAAATAGGTGAAAAACAGCAGAATAATAATGAAAGGGTGCATTTAATGGCAAAAGGCAACTTAAATGGGTGAAAAGTAGCACAAAAATGGCAAAAAAAAGTGAAAAGTTACTGAAACAGGCAAAAAAGCAGCAACTAAGGTGGGGAAAATAGGGTAAAAACCAGCAGAATAATAACAAAGGGTTGAATTTAATGGCAAAAAGCAACTTAAATGGGTGAAAAGTAGCAAAAAAATGGCAAAAAACAAGTGAAAAGTTACTGAAACAGGCAAAAAGCAGCAACTGAGGTGGGGAAAACAGGCAAAAACCAGCAGAATAAAAATAGAGGATTGCATTTAATGGCAAAAGGCAACTTAAATGGATGAAAAGTAGCACCAAAAAACCCCCCAAAAAAACAAATTAAAAGTTACTGAAACAGGCAAAAAGCAGTAAGAAAGGTGGGAATAATAGGGAAAAAGCAGAATAAAAATGGGGGGGTGGGGCATTTAATGGCAAAAAGGCAACTTATTTAGATGAAAAGTGGCAAAAAGAAGAAGCAGAAAAAAAGGGCAAAAAATGCAAAATTCAGGAGAAAAGAGGGAAAACCTGGTTAAAAAGAGCAAAAACAGGATATAAAATGGCAAAAAGTTGGCTTGAATCTGTAAAAATGGATTGAAAGTGACAAAAAATGGAAAATAAAGGTGCAAAAAATTTCAAATCAGGGCAATGGAAATATACAGACAAAAATAATTGGTCGACAATTAAAGTGAACAGTGTAAGTGTGGGAAACCAACCGATTAAAGTGACTTGCAATAGATAATTTCTGAGGTCAGAGTTTCCCTTTTTTATGGTTTTCTGGGGGAATAATATTTCAGATTAAGGCATTAAAGAGCCACATGTGGCTCAAAAACCACGGGTTGAGTATTGCTGGTTTAGACACCCCCCCTTTAAGCAGTCAGTGCAGTCAGTAAGGGGCAGTAACGTCTGGAACAATAAAACACACACACGTGAATGCCCTACATACGTCACCTTCAAAACCCAACTGAGGAACCGGCTCAAACAAACCAAACCTGTGACTGAGTGCATACATGTGTCTGCTGTCACTGTCACTGCACTCCATATTTTTACCATTCATACATGTGTGTGTGTGGGTGTGTGTGTGTGTGTGTGCATGCATGCATGCATCAGCCTGATTTATACCAGAACTGCTGTGTGTTTTTAGGACTTGAATTTGACCTTGGAAAGGGTGCATGAACCCGTTCTCCTTGTTTAATTATGAGCATTGATCCATAATGCGCTTGCTTCCGTGCCGTCCAGGATCCACTGTATTGTTGTTCCAGTCAGACACTTTGCTGCCAGAGCCCGTCCCGTTTGTTGACTGTTGTTCTGCTCCGTGCGTCCTCAGGCGTTCAGCGTGGTCTTCCAGAAGGCGGTCCTGAAGGCTGAGCCGGACGACGCTCTGAAGCAGCGAGTGTCCAACCTAATTGACAGCATCACGTCCTCGGTGTTCCAGTACACCACCAGAGGACTGTTCGAGTGTGACAAGCTCACGTACATCGCTCAGCTCGCCTTCCAGGTGAGAGTGGGAGCTGCTTTCATCCTCTGCATGGTCTACTCTCAGAACAAGAAGCAGTCGCTCCTGAGACCAGCCGTTCTGTTTGGATCTAATCAAGCGGAGAGGAAATGTGCTTTGTGCTGAAAACAGCCCATCTCACAGTCGTTTCTGTTTGTTTTGTCCCCAGATCCTGCTGATGAATAAAGAAATCAACCCTGCAGAGCTGGACTTCCTTCTGAGATATCCTGTCCAACCAGGTGTAACATCACCTGTGGATTTCCTGTCCAACCACTCGTGGGGAGGGATCAAGGTATGGACAGCTGTGTTTCCTACAGCTGCTTGAATAAAATAACAGTGAAGATGAGACGGTTCTGACTGCGAAAAGCAAAGTTTTACCAACAATGAAATTTATTTTCAGATCAGAGAAAGCTGGAATCTTTGTGGTCGAGTGATTCCTGCTGGGGCCGAACTCTGAGGGTGAAAGAAACAGATTAAATCATACAACTGTGGTGCATAAAACAATGAAGCATGGAGGGATAAATTATCATGCCATTTGATTTGTTTTTGGTCAGTTTAATGAAAAAAGCTGTGACTTCATGAAAGTGGAGCTAAATTTAATCATTTTACTTCTTTCACTCATGAAATATCATTCAAAACAAAAAATATGTTATTTTAGGAAAGGTGCCTCAAAGGTGGAAATAACACTGAATAAGGAATGAACATATCGCACATTTTTATGACTTTGACATTTATTAACAGTGAGCAGTTCTAGGTACTCTGATTAATCCCATTTACAGCATGCAGTTTTTGCAGAACTTTTACATTCGTTCTATACAATATGTAATTTCTAACTTTAAAATGTATGATTTACAGCATGCAAGTTTTGCTGCTTTGACATTTATCTGGGACGTAACATTGAAATAGTGATGATTTACGATCAGGACTCCGTGTATTTCAAAATAACCGGATATTCTACGCTTTTGACTTCCTGTCTGGAGCTTTCTGTTTGATGGGAATTGATGCGGTTTGACAGCAGGCAGTGCTGAATATAGACGTGCAGAGTGGCGGCTCAGGGAGGGGACAGTAGAACTGTTCCGATAGACTAGAGAGGGAGTGGTTTGCTCCACAGCAAGATTCATCAGCGAATCAGGGCGCAGACGCTGTGGAGGTCAGCAGCACATTTCTGGCTCTGTGAACGGCCACAGATTCCATAATTCCTGGTAGTAAATGCCTGTTCACGGATGTGAACTGCCTTTTTTCCTTTGCTGTTTACACCGCTTTCCACGTTATTATGCAAATGACATTTTTCTCTTATTTTCCTAAATAATAATGCAAATGACAATCAGAATGTTTTTTAAGTCATCAGGGTTAGAGCATAACAAAAATGTTTATGAACAAACTTCATAATGATAACCTTTTTTTTTTTTTTAATAAAACCTCAAAATGCACTGTTCCACATTATTAAGCAGGGCACAGGTTTCAGCAATATGGGAAAGAAAAAGGATCTCTGCTGCTGGAAAGCCTCAAATAGTGTAATGCCTTGGAAAAGGAATGAAAACATGAGATATTTCAGGAAAACTTCAGCATGGTCATCATACTGTGAAGGAATTTGTGTCTGATTCAGAGCACAGACGGGTTCATGCAGATAGAGGCACAATGAGGAAGGTTTCTGACAGACAAATTCGTGGGATTAAGAGAGCAGCTGCTAAAATGTCATCACAAAGCAGCAAACAGGTATTAGGTTTGGTTAGGTTTGTCCCACCAACCTCAAGGTGTAGGATCCTCCAGAGGCTTGCAGTCGTGCATAAACCTACTATTCAGCCCCCCCTAACCAATGCTCACAAGCAGAAACGGTTGCAGTGGGCCCAGAAATACATGAAGACTCATTTTCAAACAGTCTTGTTGACTGATGAGTGCCGTGCAACCCTGGATGGTCCAGATGGAGGAGTAGTGGATGGTTGGTGGATGGCCACCATGTCCCAACAAGGCTGTGACATCAGCAAGGAGGGGGCGGAGTCATGTTCTGGGCCGGATTCATGAGGAGAGAGCTGGTAGGCCCCTTTAGGGTCCCTGATGGTGTGAAAATGACCTCGGCAAAGTATATAGAGTTTCTGACTGACCACTTTCTTCCGTGGTACAAAAAGAAGAACCGTGCCTTCTGTAGCAAAATGATCTTCATGCATGACAATGAACCATCTCATGCTGCAAAGAACCCCTCTGTGTCATTGGCTGCTTTGCCTGTTAAGATGTTTTTGATTGAAATAGCTTTGATTTCAGTAAATATGACCTCCTAATGCCGCAAATTCAATGAATGACCATTTTCAGTTCTTTACAACCTATAAAATCTTTCAAAACTCTGTTGTGCAGAATAATGTGGAACAGTGCATTTTGAGGTTTTTATTTGTAAGAAAATAATGGTAATCATTATGAAGTTTGTTCAAAAACATTTGACTTATGCTCTAACAGCTGATGACTTGAAAAATATTCTGTTATTTGCATTAATATTTAGGAAAATAAGAGAAAAATGTCATTTGCTTAATAATGTGGAAAGCGGTGTATGGTGCAGTGAACCACTTGCAGGTGTGGGAGGGCTGAGCGGTTTCAGGGATTGGATGAAACTATGAGGACTAAAGACTTTTGTAAAGTAAAAACACATTTAGATGTGTTGTAAATATTGGTTGGTGTGGGACTTTTTTCTTTTTTTCTGTCAAAGTCATTGATTTTAAACACCAGAAATGGTTCCTTGAAGAGTTAAAAACTTTCTGCGTTTAGCCTTTTCGCTGAGACTCTGCTGAGACGTTTATGGGCTGTAACTTTATTTTACAGCTTGATGATAAGTTTTCCAAACCATGGGGGGGTGATCCAAACCAATGAAGGATCAACTATGATCTCCACTAATGGGGAGTTTTAATTGTGAATCAGTGCTGTCTTCAGAATCCCTTTTGGATGTCCTTGAATGTTTAAAATCTCAAAAGATAGTCTCCACTGGTAAAAGATTAACTTCTTTCCAATCTAACTTCGCCCCAGCCCGTCATGTGTGAGCAGAATGACTGAATTTCTGGATTTTCCTGCAGTTCTTTCAGCACTTAGCAGCTTTCATGCCGTGTTTTCAGTTACTTCTTATGATGCAATTTGTGCAGCTCGCTCTCACAGGGACACATTTGCATTAAAGTCTGTTTTCTCCGTTTCACCAAAACCTTTACTCTGAAAGCATGTGGCTCTCGGGGGCCCAGCCTCGCTCGGTGACCCTGCTGCGTTTTAACGTTTAAAGGGCACTGAAACAGACTCTGCGTACCCGTTGCTCCCCTAGAGGAACAGACGTCTGGCGCTGCGGCCCTGTGGACGTGAAGCAGCAGAGGTTCCTTCTCTTGTCAGATCAGTTTAACAGCAAACTAAACCCCGGCGGCAGCGTGTTTTTTTAGCCTCTCCTGCTCATGAATTTTTCAATCTGCACCGCCTAGAATATTAACTTAACCTAAACCCTCGGAGGGATGGGAGACGGCCTTTCCCCAACCGCTCTCAGCCTGCTGTGGATGTTTAAGGCTGCGCTAATCAAATCCTGTCACTCGATTTTCTTATCGCAGTCGGAAGTGTAATCAGTTGGAAAGCTTTAAAGCGGGATAAGATCCTCTGATTGTTCGGCCCTCTTCAAGATGTTGGCGGAGCAGGAATCCCATGAGGCCCGGCGTACTCTCCCTGACTGGGCTGAGAGGTCGGAGCAGAGCTGATTTTATGGACTCACTGATGTGTCTGCTGCTAGAAAGTTCCAGGACCCTCCTCTGTGTTTACAGAAGGATGGGATTCTACACAACGTGGACTTTCCTAAATATTTGACCATCAAACAGCAGCTCTGAGATAAAATTGTGAGGATTTGTTGATATTCCAAGTATTCATGAGGATTTAGGGTAAAAAATGTGCTGGATTCAACCCAGCAGAAGAAAAAGATAACGGCCGTGTGACACCAGCCAATCCAGCTCCAAAATCTACCTAGACTGGCTTTTCTTATTTAGATAATAGATCCTGTAAGCTAGATATTACATACAGTATTTGTCTATTTTAAAATTGTGCTCCATTTTGGGCTGATGGTTATTGCAGGTAGGAAACCAGAACCAGTGGGTACCAGAGAAATAGTCCTGTTAGTAAAGAAGTATTATCAATGACCTTCCTCCACTAAATTTAAAAAATAAATAAATAAAAAATCTGGACTTTCCCATGCAACATGTGTGAATGAGCCTCCTGATGACAGAGAGCGATTTTAGTCAGGTTCAAAGATGTTGGTAATGGTAAAGCACTGTAAAAAATCAGACTCGACTGATATCTGAACAGGCCTGGCGCGTGCACATGTACCGCTCCATGCAAGAGGCAATTTTGCCGCCCTTCAGATTGCAGCTATAGGCTACAAGAAACCACACATCAACCCTGAGGTCACAGAACCTTGGCATTGTTTTGTTCATGATAGTCAGAGAAAGACAAAAAGTCACATAATGCATCAAAAAGTACAGTGCCATGAGCAAATGACGCTTTTACATGAACCACTCAAAATCAGCTGAGAGGAAGCTCCTGAAATCAGCTGTTCACGGCGTCTTTCTTCACTCTCTTTGAGCGACAGCTGTCGATTCAGCACCATAGATAGCGTCACGTCTACACAAGCACAATATTGAGCTAAAACATCAACAACATCACTTTCACAACACAGATGCTCACCTGTATGTCACATGGTTTAATTACTATGTCAGTCCCAGAACAAGAAACAACACAACACCACGTGCAAGAACACAAACAGGCTTTTGCAAAGCCAGCTTAAATCCTCAACAATATTATTGTCAGT
This sequence comes from Cheilinus undulatus, assembly GCF_018320785.1. NCBI lineage: Eukaryota > Metazoa > Chordata > Actinopteri > Labriformes > Labridae > Cheilinus > Cheilinus undulatus. The sequence goes on along the minus strand of NC_054884.1, from coordinate 1,228,550 downwards.
CTGAGTCAACATGCGGGCCTTTTGCAGCTGCGCACAGTAGAAACACATGGGTGTGTATAATAGCTAATAATCTGATTCAAATTCGTGTGCAACAGGAGCAGGGGCACAAATAACTGTAATCCAAACTATGAGCCTAACAAACTCATTTCAGTTTACAAGCAATCAGCATTTCCAAAGCAAATCTCTCCACAGTAAAGCACACACACATGCGCTGGCACAGACACACACACACCCCCACTCTGTAAATATGAGTCTACCTTTCAGAAGTTTACACGGCGAGCTTTCATCCCTACAAAAGTCCGCTCCCTACGAGAGTTGACTGAGGTTTTGATGACTGGCAAACTTCTGATAAGGTGAAGCTGCTTGCCTCTCTTTGACTTAAAGACATGGCTGAGGGTTTATCAGTCTGTAAACACAACGATGGACTTGGCGGTTCATGTGGAGGAGAGGTAGCATCTTCTCCGCTGATGCTAGCGGTTCTTGCAGCTACCGCCACCTCAACAACTGCTCCTTAAGTATTTTTCTTCTTATGGAACTCACATCCAGATAATGTCAGTCTTTTCAACATGCACTTAATACAAACTAAGTTTGTTACAGTATTCTGAGCTGTCATTGGCTCATTGGGGTTAAGGGCGGGAGCTGGGGGGGTAGGATGAATGAATGAATGATTGATGGGTGTGGACTGAGTGACACATGACTCAGCTATTCATTGTGCTTATAGGGTGGTTACTATACTGAGTAGAAAATATACTCTGTATATTTTCTGATGCTCATTTTTGTCGCCCCTGCTAGAGAACCGCTCTAGGCAGCTGCCTAGTTTGCCTATATGGACGCACCAGCCCTGTGCGTGAAGTATTGGGTGTACTATTGATAAATGAACTAGTTGATTGTGTGGAACTCAAGACCACACCATCCGAGACCAAGACAAGACCAAGACTTTTGGGGGCTGAGACCAAGACCAAGACAAGACCATAAAAATCATTTTAAAAAACCATGACAAGGTTGAACAGTTAGAGAGCATCCTCTCTTTAATTTTAGTTTTCTTTTGTCTGCAACACTTTCAAAGCCCAACATGCAAAAATCTCAAATCTCTGTTTGTTCAACTAACCTCCTGTAAAAACTAAATCCTTGTATACTTTTAAAAGCCACAGGCAAGTCTGGAAATATTTTGAATTTGAAAATGAGATGTTTATTTAGGTGTGTCAAGTGAATGAGGCCTAAAGTAAGAGTCCAGAGGGATTTCTGACTAGAAATAAGATGGACTGATGTCTGAGTTTTTTGCAGGTGTTGCTATTTGTTGTTTTAGTGAGTGCTTCTCCTTATTATCACATTAATGAAGTCGAAGATCAGCACTGGTCTCAACCTCAACCGGTCTTGATGGAAAATCGTAAGTCTGGCCAGTCCAAGTCCGAGATATTCAAAATGAGGTCTGAAGACCAAGACCGTTCACGAGCACTACCACACTACTAGTTGACTCGACACGTTACATTGAGTTTCTTAAACCATGTAAGAAAAGTGAACATATAAATGTTGAGCAAACATTTTCTGGGCCCAGCTTATATAGCCACCTTAAAAGTTTTAGCTGCGCTGACTAAAATGAATATTTCTGTTGGAAAGTACTACGTTGGGCTCTTCAGCTGTGAAACTTGGTACTTCACCATATTACACTAGGCCCTTGAACTTGTTTTTGCAGCAGACATGATGTTCCTACAGGGGAGGCTCACTCTCCCGCACTGGTTTAAACTTTTTTTTTTTTTTTTTTTTTTTTTTTTAATTTTATGAAGGTTTCTTGTCCTTAAGCATCCTGAGCTGCGTATAAAGATATGGCTTTCTGCAGTGCCACATACATTCCATCATGTACTGGGAAGGACACTGGCACCAGTGCTTCTTTATGATGCTGATCATTTAAGGGCACTACCTACCAACCAGACTTTTGAGAATCAGCCTTCTCTCTGTCCTCTATTTTCAAGAGAGCATAAACAGGCACTGTTAATGTTTGGAGTACTCATCAGTGAGCGTACCTGCTCACGACTGCACTGCGTGACACTGCTGCTGCTCTCAGATGAGATAAGGCGTCTGTCAGCCGGGCCGTCACAATGAAGCCCCCGCTGCTTCTGCAGCCCATGCAGATTCCATCCTGCGCGGCCCCCCGTCCCGTCCTGAAAGGAATTGTGTTTAGTCAGCGTATCTTTTTGAATAGATATTATTTATGAAGGCGTGAGGAGAGATAAGCACTCCATTTTTAACTATAAAAAGTTATCCATTTTGCTGTGTATTGTGAAATGTTTGTGAAGTGGTCAAAAACTTTCATGTGCATCGCTGATCAGAGCAGCAGCACTTTTAAAATACTGCCTTTTTAAAACCTTTTTTCACTCTTTTTCTTGGCAGTCGCTGTGCTCCATGGACGAGTTCAGGAACTTGGATCGGGACATTGAGGGCTCGGCCAAACGCTGGAAGAAGTTTGTGGAGTCAGAGTGTCCAGAGAAAGAGAAATTCCCTCAGGAGTGGAAGAATAAAACCCCGCTGCAGAGGCTGTGCATGATGAGAGCTCTGAGGCCCGACCGAATGACTTACGCCGTCAGGTGAGAGACAGAGTCACAGTTTAACCTTTGCTCTGCTGTTTGTGAAAGGTTAAACATTTTAACCTTTGACCTGCAGTGGATATGACAGATCACCAGTGATCACTGCTGCGGTTTGTGTGCACAGCTGTGACTCAATCAATGAGCCTCATTACAGACTTTACCGCTGCCTAAGAATGAGGCTGTGTGTCTTTTCTTACTGCTGTTAACATAGAGTTATCTAGCTAGATTTCAGAAGGAGCCCCTCCTTTATACAACATATTAACTAAAGAGTAACTAACCCCTCAGACCACCTCTGTAGCTGTGACCCTTTGTACATGAGTATAGTGCTGAAGTGTCCGGGTTCCAGAGGGTTCCACCAATCAGAGACATTACAATGACGCTTTAGGACTTTGGGTAGTGTAGTTCTTTTCCCAGAGATCAAAGAGAAAACCTGTTTCACCTCAGATGAGGTCGATAATATACAAGTGTGTGTCTTCTACAGAAGTATATCACGTTGTAAGATTTTTGTGGACCCCAAGAACATCTGCAGTGAAGCAGCAACTAATGGGGATCCTAAACTAAACTGCTGGTTTGGCTAGGATGCTAGAGCAGGTGCTCATCTACTGAGGCTATAGTCCTCAACGTACTAGTCCTGGGATTAGTTCCTGAGCTCAGCGTGTCTTTGGTGAACGTCTTCCCACACTCTCCCCTAGGGATGGGCAATTAATCGCAAATTAGATTAAATCACAATATGACTGGCTGCAATTTACAACTTGCAATATTTCTTGAAATTTGTCAAAATAGCAGTTTAATACATTCATTTTTGCATCAGAGGTTTTATGCACATTATGCAATAATATGATTGTCAATTTTACAAAAATGGTTTACATGAATCTTTTCCGTGTTTTATGTCTGTTTTGTTTCAGTCAAAATGAGTGACATAAAAATGATAATCTTCATGATAATCAAATTTGTAATACGAGCAAAAATAACTAGTTCATTCTATCTAATCTTGATGAAGGTCATCATTTCATTGCATATTGTCATTTATGTATCTATCCATAGGGAGGTTTCTAGCCATGCACACCCTGAAAAGTCCAAACGTACTGCTGACTAACCCAGGGAGCATCTCTAGAGCAGAGCCCTCTCCGCCAAGTTAAAATGTAGATCCATTTGGCAATGAAATGGTTAAATGTGTGATGAGTGTTTAGGTGATGATGTAGCATCATTTATTCCTTAAATTTGTTGAAAAAATGTTGAAGAACCTAATAAGAAACGCTAATTAAATCACAATATTAAGGAAAAAAATCGGCATTAGATTATGTTTGCAAATCGTTCAGTCCTACTCTGTCTCTCCCCATGTTTCCTGTCTCTCTTCAGCTGTCCAGTAAAATAAAGACAAACAATAAATCTAAAATAAAAAAACATAATAGTTTTTCTCTCCTGATCTCATCTTCAGCTTCATCTAGGATGGGCTGCAGGCTGGTCGCCGTTAGGTTGATGCATAAAGTCTGGCTCTATCAAAGGAAAGGGTTGCTTAAGAGTGCATTGATCAGCTTTATTTTCTAAAAAAAATGTTTGTTTTTTTTCCAGGGCCAAACAAGCTTACATGTGTGCCTCATATAAGCCAAAAAAATATGATGTACTTCTACATTATTTTGTGTATAATAGAGCCCACATTCACAAATAAGTTTGCACCAATTAATCTGAAAGACAGCATGCTTCAAATTCACCCGTCTGCATCAAAATGATGTGAAACAAGATCATTATACCCAGGCCTCTGTTATTCAGCCACAATGTGCACATTCAAAATGAGAAAGCATTGATTTTTATGGATTATAGTTTCTTTTTTCTTCAATTATGATAAATTAAACTTTTTAATGTGTTGATAGCAAAATTATCCTGATGCTAGGATTTATTGTTGAGCCCTTCTCAGCATTGAAAGAGTTACTAAAGTCCAGAGTTTCAGCCTTGTTCTTCCCTAAATTCTTTAGAATAACATGGAGGACGTTAAGAGAGGGGTTGAGACACCCCTACTCACTCCTAGTCCTGTCTCTGTCAGCTGCAGCATCATTTAGTCTGTGTCTCTGTGAAAAGCGGGCGGTAGCTGTCGAGCTCTGTCAGAGCTCTGATAGTCACCATAAACTCAAAAAGTAGAATTTTCATACTTTGTGCTCAAGTGTGGAGGTTTGGAGCCTAACTGATCAACAGCATACTAAAGACTCATCAAAGTGGTCTGAGGCTGTAGTATCTTTGTAAAAACAGTATAATTTATCAGAGGAATATAGTAGTATGCTCTTAAAACCGCTGCGTCTCCAACGCTCTTTGGCGAGGCTTTGAGGGATGTGAGCTGAGCTGATTGTGATTTTAACGTCACTCCTTTCTCTGCTCTAAACTACAGCTTAAAAAACTCTTCATCTGGTTAGAAGATACTGTAAAAAGTGAGAAACACGACCAGAAAGTTGTCTGCTGAAAATGTGTTCATGTCAAAAGAACCGAATCCTCCTTAAGAACACGAGGCTCGTCTAGATGAGGGAGACAGAAAACAAACTGTTAAAGTTTCAGAGCAAACTGCTGTATCTGATTCAAACTGACAAATGTGAGTGGGGTACAGCCCTGAAACCCCTGACAAAGGGACGGTAATGTAAGGAGTGTGATGTGTACCAGTGAAGAACCCACGGAGGAAAATCTCTGGACAGCAGAAGGAGGAGTTGATAGGACGTGGCGTTTGACCTCGTTGGGAGGCAGAAGTGTTTACAGCTGTTCAGAAAGGTCACGGTGAAAGGCTGGCTGTCAAACAGAAAAGCCTCCAACAATAGAAGTTATGTTAGCATACTTAGCTTAGCTGCCAAAGAGTAGCCTGCAGAAGTGTTGGACTGTCAGTCTCCATCTGTGACCCACGTCTCCAACACTGCAACGCTCTCTCAGAATTTCCCTTCACTTCTTTTGGCCTGCAGGAAATTATCTGATGACCAACACTTCTGCAGGATTCCTTTGTCAAGAACACAATGAGGGCTGAACAGAGAGAGTGCTAATCACAGGGAGGGGTCTACATTTACATGTAGGTTAAAAATAATAATAATACATTTTATTTATAAAGCGCTTTTCAAGAACTTAAAGACACTGTAAAAAAGTTAAAAGACATTACATACCAAAGAAATCAAAAGACACTATAACAGCTAAACAGACAACACCCAAACAACAGGCAGATAATCAGGCAGCAAAAGACAAGATGAAAGAATCAAACATTAAAAGCCAGTTTAAAAAGATAATTCAACATTTTGACAAATTCACCCATTGCCATAATTCCTATAGTCTTAGTAATAGGTTTGTTTCCTTTAGTTGTCGGTGCAAACTGTTTCTAGATCTGGGGGGACTGATATACCAGCTGCACTGCGAACGCTATTTTAGCAGATGGAATTTTTTGCTTTCCCTCATCAAACTCATCAAATACACAATCCAACAACTCCAAAACGCTCTCGTGGACAAGTTGTGACCTGCCCATTCACCACGCTATGAAATAATCATGGAACATTACGAGACAGAGATGTTTTAAAGCTAAATGCAAAGCCGGAACTACACTCCAGACATGACTGCTGCACTGTGTCACTCCGCCCAGTGGTTTACACAAGAAATAGTTCCAAGTATTTGCTTCATCTGTCGTAATGTTACATAATTATACATTATTATTTCATAGTGTGGTGAATGTGTAGGCTTGCACCGGCAACTAAAGGAAACAAACCTGTTACTAAGACTATAGGAATCATGGCAATGGGCGAATTCAATACACTTTACACATTACACACGTAAAAAGACAATAAAATTGGTCAATGCTGCACTAAGTAGAGAAGTTGTTCATTCATAGCAATGGTGGTGAAAATATCGTCCTTTTTTAATAGCCTCTGTGCCGTGTCCGCACTAGAGGTTCAAATATGCTTTATTCATTTTCATTTTTAGTTGGTGGAACTTTAAAGTGTTACTTCACTTACCTCCTCTGTATACATGATGCCGGTACATCACCTTGGTCTGCGTGTGTATCAGCTGATAAACCAGAGGCTCGTTCATGAGCAAGGAGCGCGCCGTTGTGGACGAGAAACACAATGTTGTTGTAGTTCGCCTAATGGCCGGCGGTGTTGCTACACTGATAATTTTCTAAATCTTGCATAGAGCCCCTTTAAGCTGTAGTATTCTATATTTAACCTGAATAATAACCACTCTTATCAAAGAAACACATTTTAATTCATTTATGTAGTAAGTAGCCCTCTTAAAAATGTGAATCCTTATGTTAAAAACAGAGTTAAAATACTTTAAAAATAGCTAAAATGGGTTGATAATGGCAAAAATGATGGGAAGATGGTGAAATTAGATTTTAAAAATGGCAAAAATGGGTTAGAAATGCCAACAAATCAGATAAAAATGGCAAAAAAATAACCAAGAGGTGGCAAAACATGGGTTAAAGTGGCAAAAAATGGGAATTTAAAGTGGTAAAAAGGGGATTCGAAAATGGCTGAAATGGTGTTAAGGTGGAAAAATAGGTGGAAACTGGTGAAAAGGGATGAAAATTAAACTGGCTTAAAAGGGTTAGCTGAGGCAGAAATAGTCAGATACTGTCAAAAATGGGCATATCAAATAGTGAAATGTGGCTTAAAAAGTGGTAAAAGGGTTAATAGTGGCAATAATGTGTCACCAGAGCCAACAATAGACAGAGAGTGGAAAGATTTGGTTTAGAAGCGGCAAAAACAGGCAGAAAAAAGTGGTGGAAAGGGTTTAAAACGGACAAAAAGTAGGTTTTAATCAGAAAAAATGTGTTTAAATTGGCAAAATTGATGTAAAGTGGCAACAGTGTAATTCAAAAATGTGATTATTTTTTGTAAGGCATCTGGACCCCCTCTCAGTGTCTCGCGACCCCCAGTGGGGGTCAACATTGAGAACCCCTGAACTAGAGCATGACAGAAAAGTAGACCACATAAACTAACCTGGTAAACACTGGAGGACTAGCATGAGATTTGAATCACCTGTAGCTGTGCTGTCTTCCAGAGTAAATCTACTGTGTATTTATTCAAGGGTGAGAGGTTCGGTTGAAACAACAGCGAGAAAATGATGTTTTAAAGGCTGAAGGATTTAATCCAGAGACTCTGACAGCTCAGCCGTGACTGGAGTTGATATTTCTTCTTTAAGCAGCTGCCTATCTAATTCACTGTACTACAGAGGACTCCCGCTCCTCCTCTTCTCCTCCTCCTCCTCCTTCTCCTTTTTCGTCTCCTTGTCGGTCAAAGATGATAAAAAAAGTGTTGAGGAGAACTGAGACATATTCTCTCCCCCTGCAGAGACTTTGTAGAGGAGAAACTGGGGAGCCAGTACGTGATTGGCAGATCACTGGACTTTGCTGTCTCCTTTGAAGAGTCGGGTCCAGCTACGCCCATGTTCTTCATCCTCTCTCCTGGAGTTGACCCTTTGAAGGATGTGGAGAAACATGGTAATACTCTCAGCATGTTTTATCTTTCATAACTTCTCCTGGACTTTTATTCTCACTCTTTATCCATCACTGGGGCAGTGAGTATTTATAATCAGTGGAGTCAGGAGCAGAAGAGCTCCATGTTTACCTGCATACATGAGTTCTACTTTGATACCTGCTGCAGAGGATTATCAGTGAGAGCGGCATCATCCCAACACATCTGCTCTGAGAGATCAGCCTTCTTTGCCAATGCACAACAGGCCCGGGGTAGATTGAAGGGATTAAAGTAAAGGTCAGGAATATATGAGACCGTAGCGCTGCTGTATTAGGGGCAGCAGAAAGTAAATGTCATCGGTTTTGGAGTTACTTTACATTCCAGTGTGAATAAAGCGGCAGGCTTCGGGACCCTCTCTTTGGAATTTTTGACCACAAATGTGCCCACAGTGGAAGCTTCTGTACTGACCTGGAACGAGGCTCCATCCCAGCCTGACACTTTGAATCTGCTGCCAAATAATTCAGTCTGTGGGTTTTTGAAGTCAGCTCCATGAAATATTCAGATTGTGAGGATTGTATCATTTTACTGGAACAAAGAGATTTCCAATGTTTCCAGCACAATGTTTTATAGCTAATGTATAAGGATGTAGAATAATGGACTCTGCCAGTATGTTGATGTTGGTAAAGATAAAGCAGCTCTCTTTTCTGTCTCAATAAAATGAGAATTAAGCCTTGAATGAGGGGAGTTAACGTCTAATGCCTGCTCACAGGGAGAGCCATGTGCTAGTGCAGTTTAGATGAAATCACCATCTACAACACTGTGATACACTAGCGGCTCTTTTAGGTCTTAATCTGATATATTATTCCCCCAGAAAACCTTAAATAAAGGGAAACTTTGACCTCAGAAATGATCCATTGCAGGTCACATTAACCAGCTTGAATCCCCACATTAATTAACCTTGCAAAGCAGATGGATTCGCCCGTTTCTTTGTTTCTCTCTGGTGAATCCATCTTGCAAAGCTCCCATCTGAACCGTTTGGGCCCAGTTAGAAAGTGACAGGACCAATCAGTGACAAGGGGAGGTACTTTCGGGCATGGCCCCAGTTGTGAGGTAAGCAAGCAGCAACAAGAGGAGGCAGTTATGGCGGAAGAAATTAACATGGATGCTGCTAAAGCGCCAGTTTTATCAGAACTTGATGACATTTCTTTGTTAAAGAAGAACAAAGAACAGCAGGGAGTTTTTTTCTATTCAAAAACCACAACAGTCGAGTACTGACATGCCTACAGTCGCCATGGTTAGCATTATTTCCTGGTATCTGCGCATAAGCATGTCGGTGACGGCTACGCCACATGTTTTGTTGCTCTGATTGGCCCGTAGAGATCTGACAGACAGAATGTTCATCCAATCACACTTTAAGTTTTTTTTCCAATCTTCTGCCCTTTCCTAAACACTTAGTATTGAGACACATCCATCTGGCGTGTCAGGTTACACATTAATACAGTTGGCTTTAATTTTCAACCCTTATTTTTTCTCTGGTTATTTCCATCACCCTTATTTGCAATTTTTTGCCAATTTTTTCTTTTTTTTTCCACTTTTAATCCATTTTACTGCTTTAAGCCCACTTCTGCCATTTCTTTTTGCCACTTTTAGCCCATTTTTACTACTTCTATCCTGTTTTTGCCACCAACTTTTTGCTATTCGCAATTTTTCCCTTTTTGCTGCTTTTCGCCCATTTAAGCCATGTTTTGCCACTAAATGCCACTGTTTTCAGCATTCTTGGCACTCTTTTCTGCTTTTTGACCATTTTTCCCATATTTTTGCCCATTTTAGTCTCTTTAACACTCATTTTTTGCCATGTTTATGATGTTTTTTGGCAATTTTTTACCACCTGTAACTCATTTTTTGGTAACTTTTACCCATTTTTGCCACTTTCTGCCCTACTTTGCCACTTCTTCACCCTCTTTTTGCCATTTTATACCTACTTTTCCCCTTCTTGTCCCTTTTTCCCACTTTATTTGCCACCTTTTGACAATTATTTGCCACCTTTAATTTGTTTTATTGCCCTTTTAATTTGTTTTTACCACTTTTCACCACCTAGATCGTGGCTCTTGCAAAGGCATTTTTCATCAGTTTGGCTCTTTGGTTGAGCAGGGTTGAGTAACACTGATCTAAGCTGACTATTGCAATCGGTAATGGGTCACCAAAGACTGCAGGCCATCAACGTCGTTGAGGACAAGGGGCTTAGAGACCACGGATGGGGATCGATACCATCTCTGTGTTTTTAAAATACCCCAAAATCAATAAAGTCATTTTAAGATATAACTGGTGTAAAAAATACATCAGTTCTTGCAAGGGAATCATAATAGCACATCAATATAGTGCATCACATTAAACCAGAATGTGGTACCTTCAACTCATACCACTCTCTTCAGCCGCTTCAGGACAGTTTTCTTCTTCAGCTGCTCAGATAAATGATGAAAAGTGCTCCAAAACTTTGAGACAGTCCTGTTTGTTAACAATATTAATCCAGTGTAGAAATCCGCAGTGGAATTGACAAAATTGAAGGTAATTTTGTCAGGCGAACTTTACCTTCACTACCTTCACTTTCGAGTGAAGACAGGAAATATGATGCGTTCAGGTAACTTCAGTAACCTGATGTTGCTGCTGCAGCATGTATGCTTATTAACAATACACTTAAGATTATTTCTCACACCTGACTTAGCTCCAGAAAGAAGAATTAAAGTGGGGATCAACAGTGCTCATTTTGCAGTTTGACTTCAGAAATTACCATAACACTGTGCTATAGCGCCATGCCATGATGTCCTGGTGTGTATGCATGCCTTTCCCACTCGATAGATTAGCCTGACATCTTTATAAGTCATCACATTAAAAGCATCTAATCAGCTTAAGACCCTCTGAGTCTATCTTCCATGGAGACCTTGCAAAAACATTTCGATCCATGTAGAGCAGATCAACCGAAAGGAACCAGAGTGCATCCAGGCAATTTCAACATACAGAACAATGAACAATGCAAAGGCATTGATCTGTATTTTAACAATCAATTTTCAAACAATTACCCAGTTGACATTGCTGCTAGGTCTGCTGGGTGTTGATGTGACCATGATAGTGTAGGAGTCAACCTCTGCTCCCCTCCATCTCTTTGTTTGAGCAGACTTTGCCTTTAGAATGGCGAACTCAACCCTGCTCAACCGGAGAGCCAAATAGTTAAAAAATACCTTTGCAAGAGCCACAATCTAAGTGGTGAAAATGGCAAAAAAAAAGGTTAAAGTGGTAGTAAAAATAAGTTAAATGTGGCAAAAAGGCCAAAAAGCGGAAAAAAGAGGCCAAACTGGGGAGGAAAAGTAGGAAAAATGGACAGAAAGAGGCAAAATGTGTGAGAAGTGACAAAAAATGAGTTACAGTGCTTAACAAATGTAATAGACCACCTGTCATATTTGTCTCAGAGACCATCCAGCATCATGAAGTGCTTTAATGTGGACCCTTTCATTTTCAGTCAGCTCTCCACGTTTTACCATTTTGAACAGGAATGAGGAATTTCAAACTGAATTCACCCAAATTTGAGCCGGCTCACTGGGCTTCTCTGAGAAGTCAGAAATGAATCAAGCATAACATTCAACCACTAAAACTCATTTTTCTGTTCAGGAATGACAGTAAATAACTATAATTTGACATATTAATCTAGAAATATTAATGTGCTTTACTATTTTTTCACTTTTTTGTAAATCAATAAATTTGAAAATTCATGGATAACAATAATAATTCTATTTTAGCATTAAAAATATCATTTGGGTTAAAGAGCTTCTACATATTGGTGTATTAACCATTGCAGAAACATCAAAAATGATTTTGGTAATTACCAATGCTGTTAATTTAGGGCAGCTGTGGCATAAACCTTACTTTGGTTAGGGTTAGGGCAGGTTTGTAAATTTGTGACGCACTGTACATGTGGCAAAAAGCAGGACAAAAGTGGCAAAACCGTAGCAAATACTCAGTAAAAAAATAACTAAAACGGCAAAAAAGCAGCATAAAGGTGGTAAAGTTGGTCAAAAAGCTGGTGGCAAAACTGGGAAAAAGTGTCATTTAATTGCAAAACATAGCTTATAATGGTGAAAAGTGGCAGAAAATGGCAAAAAAGGGGGGAAAATAGCAAAAACCATGACAAAAATGGTCAAAAAGCAGCAAAAATTAATTAAAAGTGGCCAAATAAAGCCCACTGTACAAGCGTGGGGAAAAAAACTTATTGATGTGACTTGCAATGGATCATTTCTGAGGTCAAAGTTTTCTTTTTTAAGGTTTTCTGGGGGAATAATATTTCAGATCAAGACCTAAAAGAGCCACATGTGGCTCCAGAGCCACACCCTGAGTAACACGGCTTTAAATCTTCATCTTGTTTAACATCTGCATGTTGACAGCACTGCCATGATTAGGATCCAACAAAATAAAGAGCTTTGTCGTGCAAGGAGGAGTCAGGCTCATTTTGGATCTTGAAGCCTGTCTTTCCTAGAACACCTATAGTAGATCTCTATATAAACACAGTCCCATGACTCACCAGCCTGTTTAATTCAGTCTTTGTCTCCTTTTACTGGCAGTGGTTTTAGCTTGGAAGTCCTTCTTTAACTGTTTAAATCACAGCAGAGATTAATTTCAACATGACAGTTAAATACCGTGGAGAATTCAGAAGCCCTCTCATATTTCTGAGCATTTAAGCGGCTTCATTTTTAGAGAGGCTCCTGCAGCAGCAGCAGGTGGTTCAATCATCCTCAGACCCTGGGCTCTTTGTGAAATCCTCCATCCTCTCCTATTAGGATAAGCGGGAGCATCCCTCCTGCTGGAGCTGCCTGTAAGGGCTGTGATTATTGATTATCAACACCCTCTTTGTGAGCCCAGTCAATCACATCAAAGCTGAGAGTAACCAATCACAGCAGCTGTAGAGAGAGACGCATTACACCCAGCCACAAAGAGGTGCTTTTCCATTAGAGCTGTGACTATTGGCCTTCTCATCGGTATTAAGCTTCAATTAGATTTTCATTAGATAGATGATGTGATTTTTTATGCTCTGTGGGGGGCTGAGATCCTCGCTGTCTGCCTGCTTTCGGTGGGAGTTTTAATGAAAAAGACTGAAATAATTGTATTTCTGGGACCTATTATCAACGGCATACAATGACTTTTGTGGAAATTGTCTGATTTAATGGGACTTAGAGTGGAAGATGTGCTCCTTGTGTTTTCTGCACTGTTATATTTGAATCATTTTAATGTCTCTGCATCACTGATAGTCAGAGTCAGGAGTTTGATATTTTCCTGTTGTTCCTTTAAACATGATTCATCAAGAAAGCTTCAAGGGATTTTCTTCAAATTTGGCCCAGATGTCAAGTTTACCTCGAGAATGAACTGATTAGATTTGGAGGTCAAAGGTCAATGTTATTAGGCCTCATGGTGATTCCTTACAACAGAACACCAACGGTAGTTAGCAGGTGACTGTAGTTTTGTCTTCTGTCATAAGTCAGATGCAGACATAAAGCCAGACCAGCTTGAATGAAGCCAAATGCTCCAGAACATTCTGATGTGAAGTGACAGTAAGCTACCTCTAACCTCCTGCAACTAGTATGGCTCCGCCCACCAAGTATGTCAACAGTGTGCAAACATAAAAATGGTCTAGACCACTGGTTCTCAGCCTCAGGATCCACCAAAATCTTTGACAACAAATCGCAACCCAGATTTCCAGAAATTTTAACAATGCACGTTTAAATAAATAAAAATGTTGCACTTCAGATCTTGGATGGGACAGAATGTATGACAGGAACTACAGGCAGGACAAAACTCATGTTTTACACCCCCTTTCCCCATGATAACGTGTACATTTCAGTCAAAATTGCTTCTTTAACATGGTAAAAGTGGCTCTTTTAATGCAAGAAAAGGAGAAATAAGTTAGAATATTGATAAAACATTTACATTTTAAACATGTACATCCTTTTTTTTCAACAAAGGATTCAAATATGTTAAAAACTGCTAAAATGGGTTGATAATGGTAAAAATGCTGGAAAAGGTGGTGAAATTGGATTTTTCAAGGTAGCAAAAATGGTTTAAAAGTGGCAAAAATTAGTTAAAGAGGACAAAATGGGCATAAAATGTGGTACAAGGAGTTAAACTGTGGCTGAAATTGCATTAAATTGGCAAAAAAGGGTTAACTGAGAAAGAAAAAATAGGCAGATACTGGCAGAAATTGGTAAACTAGCAAAAATTCAGCATAGCAAATGGTGAAATGGGGTTAAAATGGGAAAAATTGGGTGTAAAAAGTGGTTAAAAGGGGTTAATAGTGGCAATAATGGGTCAAAAGAGACAACATTAAGCTAAAGTGGCAAGAGTTGGTTTAGAAGTGGCAAAAAACAGGCAGACAAAAGTGGAGGAAAGGGTTCAAAATTGCCAGAAATAGGTGTTAAGTGATTTAAAAAAATAGGTGTTAAATGATAAAAATAGGTGTTAAAACTGTGTGGTAAAACTGTGTTAAAATTGGTGAGAAAAAAATGGTGAAAAGGGGTAAAAAAAAAATTTGACGAAATTGGTGCAGTGTGGCAACAGTGTAATTCAAAATATATTCTTTGTTTTTTTAGGGCATTTGGAGACCCCTGTCGGTGTCCCGATCCCAAGGTTGAGAACCACTGGGCTAATGGGCAGAATACACCCCAAAGCAACCTAGATTAGATCACAGACTAAATAAATAATAAAGAGTAGAGGAAAAGAAGAAGTGTGCTCCCCAACAAGAGAAAAAGAGAGATAGATGAGATTATGTTTGCTTGTCTCATCCTTTCTCTTTAACTTTCATGCATGCTCTCTTTATGTGTGCTTGTTCTTGTTTTGGTGAATAAAGCGAAGGATCTACTAAATCTAACATCCTGTTGAGCTTTTGGTCCAAAAGAATTGACCTGTATTTTCTTATTTAATTGCCAGTCTTAAACTAAGAATAATTTTAAAAACTACAACTTGAAATCTGTAAGCTGAGCGATATTTTAGAGATGTGTTTGTGTATTTTCTACCAGGGAAGAAGCTCGGTTTCACATTCAACAACAAGAACTTCCATAACGTGTCTCTGGGTCAGGGTCAGGAGGTCATCGCTGAACAGGCCCTCGATTTGGCAGCCAAGAACGGTCACTGGGTCATACTACAGGTGAGTAAGGCCATGCAGAAAAGTAAAACTGTGGTTTAAATCTGATGCAGAGTAAAATAGAAGGTATTTCTGATCTCCACATAATCATCTGCGAATTGCCTAAACCCACTGAGACACTGCGACAAACGTGAGGTAAATTCATTTTAGTTCTCAGGATTTGAGCACTAGTATAAAATATTTAAAATGAATCCATGGTGTGATTGGTAAAGCTTCCTACTCTCAGAGAAGCTGCAGTAAAAGGGACAAAGAGACTCTGGTGAAAACAAACACATGTAGTGGAAGCTTCATTTAGTTTTTATTCAGGAGTGGTTTTAGCTGGCAGCTCTGTTATCTGTGCATGTTGTGAATGAGGTGTATTATCACATTGTTTTTCTCTCCACACTTACCGGGATGTTTGCTTTCCTCCCAGGTTTGTCTGCACGCTGAAGTGAATTTAATTTTCTGCAGAATTTTCCTAACTGAAAGGGCCTCGGCATTATACAGTAGCATATCTGCGGCCGCGGTGTCTGTTCTCCTCTTATCTGGAGGGCAAGGCTGGCGTTTGCATTTTAAGTGGAAACCTCGCTAGAATTCTAATGGGAAGTATCGACAGATATGAACCGCAGCCGGGCACTGCGGGACACCCTTTTCTTTTAATTCACACAGCTGGTGAGATTTTAAAAAAAGAAGAAGACAGGGAAGCCATCACTCTCTGCTCCAGAGCCAGGACCACAAAGACAAGCAGCTGTTTAATTACCTGTGCATAAGAATCCCAATCGATTGGTTTAAAAAGGCCTCGTCCCCCTGGCAACAGTCCTCCCACTCGCTTTATCATCGGCTGTCTGTGAGTCTGCCCGCTGAGAGCCACCCCTCTGGAACCCAGGAAAACCCAGGGGAGGAGGGAGGGGATCATATCCTCCTCTTTCTCCTGGTTAATACAGCAGGACTCAGACCCTTAGCTTTTATTTTTATACGTTTGATACCTGAATAAGCCAAGTGGCTGATACTAAGAACCTCTCTGGAACTGACACAAAAAATAAAACTTAAAGTAGCCCCATTTATATTTTACAACCCCAATTCTAAAACAGTTGGGACAGGTCAGTAACATGGGAATAAAAGGAGCATTTTAGAGAGGCAGAGTCTCTCAGAAGTAAAGATAGGCAGAGGTTCACCTATCTGGGAAAAACTGTGTCTACAAATTGTTGAAAATTTTCAGAAAAACGTCCCCCAATGTAAAATTGTGGAGACTTTGAATGTCCCACCATCTACAGGCCCTCAGGGGCCACTGCATTGAAAACAGGCATGATTATGTACTGAAATCACTGCATGGGCTCAGGAACATTCCAGAAATCATCGTCTGTCAACACAGTTGGCCGTGCCATCCACCAATCACAGTTAAAGCTGGATCATGGACAGAAGAAGCCATATGTGAACAGGATCCAGAAACACCGCCATCTTCTCTGGACCAAAGCTCATTTAACATGGACTGAGGAAACATGGAAAATTGTTCTGTGGTCAGAGGAAACCACAGAAGCTGTGTCCTGTGGACTAAAGAGGATTTGGAGCATCCAGCTTGTTCTCCTGGCTCAGGTCTAAAGCCTGCATCTCTGATGGTATGGGGTTGCATTAGTGCCTATTGCGTGGGCAGCTCTAACATCTGGAAAGGAACTATCAATGCTGGAAAGCAGAGAGAGATTTTAGAGCAACATATGCTCCCATACAGACAATGACTCTTTCTGCTAAACCACATACCACATCCATCACAACGGCATGGCTTCACAGGAGAAGAGTCTGGGTCCTGAACTGGTCTGCCTGCAGTCCAGACCTTTCACCAACAGAAAACATTTGGAGCATCAGAAAAGGAAAAATCCAGCAGAGAAGACCCAGGACTGATGAGCAGCTCGAATCCTACATCAGACAAGAATGGGACAACATTCCTCTCCTTAAAACACGTCAGCGGAATGTGCCTTTAAATGACAGAAAAACACTAGAGCAGGATGGGATTAGATAACAACCCCACAAGGAGTAATGATCTCAACACAGGCAATCTACAGGGAATCACCAGGAGTTAAACTTTAATTTTAAAGTCGGATACAAAAGAAGGAAGTTTGCCAAGATTTATAACAAGAGACCGTCAAAATGAAACAGGAAACATGAAAGGCTGAACTTAAGGTTATAAAGTGCACATACTGGGAAATTCATATAGGAACACATGAGAAGGAGAAGACACAGCACAGGGAAGTACCAGAAACTACACCCTAAAACTAACTGAACATGAACTCATGGCACTTCCCATGGAACCAAGAATGGAAATTAATTCCAAATGGGCTCCAGGATGATCAGATCAGTGTGTTAACTGGACACATTTTCCTCCTGATGAGATGTTCATGCTGGTTATTTGTGCCCATTTGAACATTGCTGGTGTTGTAGTGGTTAGACCGACCCAGCGTGGCTGGTAGTCCAAATTCAGTTGGGGCAGAGTTCTCGGCCCTTCCTCTCTGGCCTGAGTCTGGTGGGGTTTTAGGGGAGTCAGAGACCTCCTGTCAGACGCAACAGTATTCCTAAATTTAACCATAGATTTTTGAGTTTGAGGTGATTTTTCTTGCAATAATTTAGAACATATTCCAACTATTAAAGAATGTCCAAAATAAGAAGAGGGAAACAGGTTCTCCAAGCATGAAAAATGTAAAAGCGAGGAAGGAAATACTTAAAAGCCTTACATAATGACCAAATTATTCAAATGGCAGCATGTTTTGAACATGTAGATCTGCATCAGGACTAACAAGTCTGCTGGCCATTGTGTATGTGTGTATATATATATATATATATATATATATATATATATACATGTATATATTAGGGGGTAACGGTAAAGAAAAATTTCGGTTCGGTACGTTTTCGGTGATTGAAGCGGATAAATAAAATTTTATTTATTTTTTTTAAATTAAATTGTATTAAAATAAATAGGCTGAATAAATTACATTTAAATTATAACTAATGCTGCGACCTCCCTCCAAAAGTTCAAAGGTAAAAAAATTAATAAATAAATACATTTTTGAATAACTAGGTTATTTTCATTGATATATTGACATATTTATACCCATTCTTTAAACACTAAAATGTCCTAGCTAACTTGAACACATCATTACACAAGTTAGCTTGTTAAGTATGCAAATTAGAGTCTTTTTTGTCAATTTCAACACAGACTTCAGCACTGGGCTACTTTTTTAACCGATGGGACCTACTACAAAGTTTGGAAGAACTTTTCACAGCCCATCTAGGAGGATAAAGAGTTTAAAGCCGTGTGAAATCTGAGGATAACTTTACCTGTGACACAGCTGCAGAGTCCCTCTCTCACTCCTGCGGGGCTGATAGCTGAAGGTAACGTTAATATGATTCACAGAGCCAGAGCACCATCGCTATACGGGTGATTTAAATGAAGCCGGCGGCTCTTCTAACTCCACACACGCCATCACTCTTCTTCGTTTGTTTTTGTAACTGCTCCTTCTTCTGTAATGGCGGTTGCTGGCAGCTTTTAGCCTCATTGCCGTCACCTCGATTGAAGTGAGAACTCGATGTGTTTTTTAATACTCACTCAGACGTATTCGTTGTATTACTGCGTGCACAAAACTGTGGCGGCCTACCGTGACGATATGGGATGAATACAAATACCGTTACACCCCTGATATAGCTATGTACAGTGCTTAACAAATTTATTAGACACCCTAACCCTAACCAAAGTAAAGATTACGCCACAGCTGCCCTAAATTAACAGCATTGGTAATTACCAAAATCATTTTTGATGTTTCTGCAATGGTTAATACACCAATATGTAGAAGCTCTTTAACCCAAATGATATTTTTAATGCTAAAATAGAATTATTATTGTTATCCATGAATTTTCAAATTTACTGATTTATAAAAAAAGTGAAAAAATAGTAAAATACATTAATATTTCTTGATTAATCTGTCAAATTATAGTTATTTACTGTCATTCCTGAACAGAAAAATGAGTTTTAGTGGTTGAATGTTATGCTTGATTCATTTCTGACTTCTCAGAGAAGCCCAGTGAGCCAGCTCAAATTTGGGTGAATTCAGTTTGAAATCCCTCATTCCTGGTTAAAATGGTAAAACGTGGAGAGCTGACTGAAAATGAAAGAGTCCGCATTAAAGCACTTCATGATGCTGGATGGTCTCTGAGACAAACATGACAGGTGGTCTAATTAATTTGTTAAGCTCTGTATATAGATACAATTTTTTCCACGTTATCCACATTTAGCAGCCAGTCCTCCTCCCCTTTGTAGAGAAATGGGTTTAAATCGTGCCTAGTGGGACAGAACAGAGACTGTTCACAGGCTCTGGTAGCTTCAGGATTGATACTCGTGGACCAGATTTAAGCTCCGTAGTTTAGCACTGGTCCTGTGCAGTGCTGGCAAGGATGGAACAGTGGTGGAGACTGGAAATGCTGCAGTCTAATCCCTTGACATATAGGAAGGATTTATCTATGGGTGATTGTGAGAATGAGGCATGCTGAGTGTGAAACCAGAGCAGCACGAGTCATGGTTGGTTTTTAACATGATGGATGACTGGGAATGATTTTCTCTCTCCTGCCAGTTGTATTTACTGTAGCATTCATGAAACATCCATGATGGCAGAGCAGAAACTTCCTTCCCTTTGGATTTACATCAGTGGAGAAGAATCGATTCCTTTAGAAGGAGGATGATTTTATTCTGGAATACAATATCTGTCAGTGCATGGACTCTCTGACTTGTTCCTTTATTTTAGGATGTGTTCGAGGCTTTTAATGTGCTGGCCCAGTATCAACAACTCTTTCTTCTTTCCAACTTTCATTCTTTAATCTCATCTGTTCCTCACCCCGTATCTACACTCCTATCAATCCTCCCGCCCTCCCATCTTGCCTGCTATCTCTCTTCCCCCTCTCATCTCAGCTACCCCCCCTCCTCTTGTCTCAACCTCCACCTTTACTCTTGCTGCCAGGCCGGCTCCATCAGAGGAGGGCCGGGTCAATGGCAGGTTCCCCTCCGCTGACGGGTAATTATACTGCAGAACAGCAGCGGCTCCTGCTCTGATGGGCCTGGGAGACAGAGATGCAGAAACTTTGAAAGCAGCCCAGGGAGGGAGAGTGGTGGGGGATAGAGAGGCAATCAATCGGACAGATTGGAGTTGAATATCCCCCCTCGGCCAGCCATCGAGTGGCCTAAACTCGCCATCTTCTGTGAGCGTTTACGGCTAAAGCCACCCTATTTTCAGCCTGTGGAAGAGAAACGTACAGATCCGAGAGAAAGCGAGAGAGACAATTGGGGGAAAATGCTCTCCCTCGATGTTCTCTCTTCACTTCACTTTGTCTGGAGCAGCCAGAGAGATTCGACAGCCCTTTAAAACCTAAATGATTCATGCATTTCTCCTTTTCTACACATAAAGAGTTGGACAAAATTCAGCTTAACTATTTATGGAGGGATGACCTTTTCCTAACCTATGAGGACAATAAGGAATAAATTTAGAATATCATTACAATAATTTATTAATGCAGCTGCATTATCTTAACCTTTTAGACTCTTGATTATAAAGCCCTGAAATGGGAGGATATCCAAGCTTCTGTCAGACATTAATCCAAATTTCATCAAGTGTACTGATAAAGTTTTTATATCAGATCAAAACACTTATGTTCAGGAATTCAACATTTATTTGCAGTGATTATGCTCTCAGATCTGGTTAAAAAGCTCCGCTAATGATGGAGAGAGCCAGAAATGATTTAACAGGAAGAACAAATCCTCTATTAAGGTTCATAAACAGACAGAAATGGAGAAAGACGATGAACTTCATAGATCCCAGAGCTGGAAAGTGTTGGAAATGTACCAAATTAGGCCTGGTGTATAAGCAGAGAACGAGCCAGACCAATACAACACTTAGATTCCAAGAATCCAGGAGAGAATAAGCTCCTCCAAGTCCAAGTCCAAGTCCATGGTCCTCTGCAGGGTAGAATGCCTGTGACAGTGATGGGTGGATTGGTGCAGAATCAACAGTTTAGCAGGAGCTGAACTGCACCGTTGTGGTGAAGAGGGAGCTGAGCCGGAAGCAAGAGCTCTGATTTACTGGTCGATCTATGTTCCTACCCCAACTATGGTCGTGAACTCTGGGTAACGACCGAAAGAAGGAGACTGTGGGTTCAAGCAGTCCAAATGAGATTCCTCAGGAAGGTGTCTGAGTTCAGCCTTAGTGATAGGGGGAGGAGGGAAACATGACATGAAACCTAAACGAGACCCTAGAATAAAAACATGTTTAAATACATTCACCCTTGGAGATAGAGTTGATCCACCTCATAAAACACTGATCATCAACTGGCAGCCCAGGGGCCAAATCAGGCCCCCCAAAGCTTCCTGTCTGGCCCCCAGATGATTATTAAATGCAGAACAGCAGGAAAATGTTGTGGTTTTAAGAGTATCTTTTGGCTTTAAATGTCTGCAGCTGTTAAATCCACCCCAAAAGCAAATAATAATCGAATAGTTTTAGAATGACTTCACATTTTATTTGTTTTTACAGAAATTCACTTGTCAGCCATTAATAGTAAATATAAAAAATTTGTTAAAATTGGCAAAAATGACGGGATAAATTGGTGGAAAGTGGTTAAAGTGGCAAAAATGAGCAATAGGCATCCAAATGGGTTGTGGAGTGGCACAAAGGGACAAAAACTTGCAGGTAAAGTGGTGAGAAGAGGTTAAAATGTGGTAAACCAGTAGTTTAAAAGGAATAAAGGGGTAAAAAGTATATCAATAATGGGTTAAAGGAGGCAAAAATGGTGAAAAAAGAAATGAAAAGTGGCAAAATATGGATAAAGGAGTGGCAAAAAAGGGATAAGACAGGCAAGAAAAGTGGTTTGAAGGAGTTAAAAAGTGTGAAACATGAATTCATATTGGTGCTAAATCAAAATTGTTCAGGGCCAGTTCTCTGGGATTTTCAGGAGCCCGGCCAAGTCTGTAGGTCTACGGTATTATAGATCAGGATTGTTCTCACTGGTGATGCCTAAAAATGTCCTGTGTTTTGAAGGAAAATACTAATAAAATAATATGTTAATCAGAACAAAATATTGATTTAATTTTTCTTTATTTGGAAGTCCGGCCCCCAGAGACTCTGTCAAGAATAAACCTGGTCCTTGTGCAAATGTACTTGATGACTCCTGTCATAAAACTTCATTCAACAGTGTGCGTAACAGTGCACAGGTGGGAGGTAAATGCTATTAAAACTTATCTGCTATTAAAATTGATGCTTGCAAGACTGTCATGAGTGGTTTACGTGCATGTGTTGTGTTGTAAGGTGCATACATGGCATAACTGATGACACTGAGAGCTCAAACTACAAGTGAAGATGTCAGATAGATATAAAGTAGCATAGGAGTGGTCTGTGACCGACAACAGCTCCGTCTGAATCCTGTCATCATAACATGACTGGATCACAGAGAGGGTAGCAGCTGTTGTTGAATCTGATATCATTCTGTTCTCTTAGTGTTCACAAGCTCCGCCTCTCCTCACGAGGTTAATCTGAATCGGAAACTAAATCACCAGTGAACTTTTTAATGCCTTCTTTTTTTTTTACAGGATAAGGTGGTGATGTCAGTACGTTGGTCAGTATTTGACAGTGCTTTAGACAGCATGACCACTGATTTAAATGCATGGTTTATATAAAACATGCATGTTACCTGAAGGTTCAGTTTTCTGTCTCTCACTAAGAGTGCAGCAGGCAGACACTACCGTCATCACTGTGTCTGTAAATAATCAACTTCCCAACCCCTGTAAGGATAAAAAATAAGATTATATTCAATTAAAATAAGGGCACATCTTCATTACATGGCCATGTATCACAGGAACTAATCCCATTCTGGGTTATTTTTAGATTAGCTCATTTTGTCATTCTTACCAGTCTTTAAACAAAGCCAATACCTTAAAAATTAGAATGAATATTGAATATAATAAAATCCCCTCTCCCAATTTAACTCTTTGGGTGCCAAAGTTTTTCAAGAAAATATTCAATTTTGATATCAAGATTTCAAAAGGCTGTAGCTTGAAAGTGGTTATAGATAAAGGCATACTGTAAATGAGAAAAATCTCCGGTACAACACAAAGTTTGTGATGGGAGTAAATTCACTCATCACTCATGCATATTCTGACATCACCAGGTGGCCTCCTATCGTTGCAAACCAGATGGATACGCCCGTTTCCTTGTTTTTCACTGGTGAATCCATCCTGCAAATCTCCCATCTGAACCGTTTGGGCCCAGTTAGAAAGTGACAGGACCAATCAGTGACGAGGGGCAGTACTTTCAGGCCCGGCAGAGTTGTGACGTTAAAAAGCAGCCGCAAAAGCCGGTGCAATTATGGCAGAAGAGCTTAGCATGAATGCTGCTAAAGCGCCAGTTTTATCAGAACTTGACGTCATTGTTTGGTTAAAAGAAGAACAAAGAACAGCAGTGAGTTATTTTCTTTTCAAAAACGGCAGAAGTCGAGTACTGACATGTCTTCAGTCGCCATGTTTCACATTTTTCCTCGGTAGCTGCTCGATAGTGGCTACATGACATGTTTTGTTGCTCTGATTGGCCTATAGAGATGTGACAGACAGAACATTCATCCAATCATACTCTGAGTTTTTTTCAAAGTCTCTGCCTTCTTCCAAACGTTTCCTTGAAGGTTTCCCAGGTGGATGTGTGAAACACATCCATCTGGCGTGTCAGGTTAGCAGCCTCCCATGGCTTCTAACATGGCTGCCCCTACCACCGCAGTGTTTTTCATTCCCTACCTCTGTCATATTCGCAGTGTTTTAACCACCCCCGATACCCCCACTAAGTCATCTCCCTCCCCGGCCACGGTGAGGCAAAGCTGTCGCTGCTCACAGACGCACTGTCAGTCTCACTTTCAGTCTCACTCTCTCTTTTACCAGACGACTGAACGTCATGTCAGAGGGTGAATATTCCTCTATTCCTCCTGGCATTGTGAGTATTCTTGCTACAATTCGCTGTCTTTCTCTGTCACGCCCCAACTACAACCACCGCTTCCTTGTCTCCTTGACTGGGGTCAGTCTGTCAAACTCTGTCTCTCAAAAACTTTAAATAGAAACACACCCACAAATGCTGCTGGGATTGAAGGGACTCATGTCCGCCATCTCCTGGTGTAAAGTGGTAACAACATTAGCCACCATATTTGCAGCTAGAGCCTGTTTAATTCAGCAATGTGGCTTGTCGCAATTTTGCAACTTTGGTGCTTAAAGGGTTAACAGTGAGTGTGCTCTCTTTGCAAAGCGTCGCTGTCAGCCTGTCAGGACAGCATTTATTCTCACAATCACAGATAAAAAAAAAAAATTTAAAGGTGTTTTAGCTCAGGACTTGTTTAAAGTCCATGATGGGCCAGAACAGCAGCTGTAGCTCTGTGAACCTGGTTCAGACGTGTTTGCTTTTTTAGTCCTTTGAGTTACTGTAGCTGTCATGAAGCATTTGTTGTTGCTGCTGCAGCCCTCTGATATTAAAGTCAGAGCTGTGGTTGGAGATGTTTGTCCACTCTTTACCATTTATCATTTTATTCCTTTTTTTATTTTTCACCAAATTTTTTTATTAAGACAACCCAAGAATATTACACCTGTAACTCTGCATATGCAGCATGCAATAATAAAGCGTTATTTGAATGATAACGGTCAGATCAAGTATCCGTGTGCTTTTGCCTAACATAGGCCCTCAGTGAATAGAAAGCAGTGTTTCCGCCTATGCCCTTCTCCTTCTTAGATCTTACAGTCCCTGCAGTCATGGAGTAGCTCCTGTAGCATGTCTGTAGCTCTACTGGTTTATTCACAGTGATGGCTGGCCTTAAGCAAACTTTGTAAAACCACGCTGAGGCTAACTCGTATTTTAGAGATCCAAATGAAAACATTAAACCTTCATGGCTGTATCCAACAGATTTGTGGGTTTTATTTTCTGCAGTATTTTGAGACTCAGCGGCCCGTCCTGCTGTCGTTGCCCACGGTGCGTTTGTCCGTCGGTCCCGTTGGCCGTGTTTCTGCATCAGTCTGGAGTCTGACTGCGTCTCCTCTGCAGGGCTGCCTCCTCAGCGTTGGAGCCCAGCTGTGCAGCTGTCCTCAGTGCCGCTCCTTGATGAATCTGTTTCTGTGTGAGCTTGAGAGAGAGAGAAGACGTGCACGTGTTCATATTTGTGTACGATGAGAGCCGTGTTGGTGTGACAGGCGCTTCGATGTGCCTTTGTGCCTCCCCTCCGGTCCTGTTTGATAGCAATGCATCACAGAGCTCGCCAATGGTGTCGTCTAATGGCTTTTAGATTCAACTTTTATATTATTATGTAAATAGGTGAGTCTTTGATGTCGTATCAGCGCAGTCATCGCTGGAGCTGGGAGGCCCTTATCGAGACGGCGTGGAGGGAACAAAAAGTGTTGCACCTGAAAGTTAATTAAAAAGCCGCAAAAAAAGTGTCTGCTGCTCTGTCTTGTTTGTTTGTCTGTCGGCCTGCCGGTCCGTCTCTCCTCCCCCCGTCTCCCACCTCAGCTACAGGATGAATGGTTTCATTACAGTGACAAGTTCTGCGGCAGTCTCTCACTGCTTCTGTTGGCT
Source organism: Cheilinus undulatus (assembly GCF_018320785.1). Classification (NCBI taxonomy): domain Eukaryota; kingdom Metazoa; phylum Chordata; class Actinopteri; order Labriformes; family Labridae; genus Cheilinus; species Cheilinus undulatus. Next base: position 1,202,758 of record NC_054884.1, on the reverse strand, counting down.
CCCTTTATTGCCAAACTATTTACATGCCAAGAGGAAGGGTTGTTCTCTGGCTTGATGAAAAAGCGCTTGAATTTAGACTTTTAATTTGTAAACTATTCATTATTCTCTAAGGCCCTGAGAGGCAGAATAACTAACTTATCCCCCTCTTCGCCCGCAGCTCCTCCTCTTCTCTGTCACACAGTGTAAAACTTTCTCTCCTTCTCAAACGGCTCCCCCGAAAATTGACGTTCCGCTCGCTGTCATGTCCCATCGTTCTGAGAGAGGGCTAGCTTCAGCCATCATAAGGAAGATTAAATATGGAGAGCAAAGGGAAATGAGAAAGCAAAGAGGCTTATGAATTAATGACTGGAGTTATTAGTGCTGTAATTAGATTTAGGCAATGGGCAGTGCTGTGTGGTGAGATGTGGGGGGCTGGGCTGACTCCTTATCATTCACAGGATATCCTGTAAGTGTCGGGACAGTTGAGATGGAAAATTGAGCTCACCCATGCTTGTGTGATAGTACAAGTCAGCTCGGCCGCCCACGCCGCACTCAGAGATGAATGTGCAGAAAAGTCGGGCTGAAGTTACGCCGGCGAGCGGTGGCGTAATGTCAGCAACCTGCAAATAGGCTTCAAGTGTGGTGCACCATTTAATTTGGTGCCACATCAAAGTCAGAGGGAGAGAGGAGGATTTGCTGCGTTTTAATTGCTCCTTTTTGTGAGTTGTCATTACAAACATGAATTAAACAGCTGACCCCAGAATCAAGTATCTCATTAAGCTATTATGTGTAATCCATTTCCAGCCAGACTTCTCAAAGATCCTATAGAAAACATTATCTGAGAGTAGATTAAGCTCTTCATACTGGAGAATTCATTAGTTTAACTCAAATGACTCTACATCTTCACCCTCCACTCACTCATCATGTTACCGCTCCCTAGAACATCCACCTGGTGGCCCGCTGGCTCGGGACGTTAGAGAAACTTCTGGAGCAGCACGCAGAGGGCAGCCATGAGGACTTCAGGGTGTTTGTCAGCGCTGAGCCGTCCTCCACTCCCGAAGGTCACATCATCCCGCAGGGCATCCTGGAGAACTCCATCAAGATCACCAACGAGCCACCGACGGGCATGCACGCCAACCTGCACAAAGCCCTGGATAACTTCAGCCAGGTACGAACACCTGCGGGGGAAATCTTCAGCTTTTACTCAGATTAGTGAATTAAATTAGGATATGAGGAACAATCAAGAGTGGAAATAATAAATGGTAATGTATTTGAAGTTGATAAAGCACTGAGTTCTATAGTAAGTACTTATTTTTGATTCCTGTAAGGGGTTAAAGTAAAGTATGATGTTTTCATGTTTTCAGTACCCTTTTTGCTCCATGTAACAGAGTTAAGAGGTGTAACAGTCGAATTGTCCCCCACAAACTGGGACGGTCCTTTAAGTATAAACGTGATTTACATAAACAAACGTGACAACAATACCAGATATTTCTGCACTGAACATTTGTAAAACGCTTGTTTAAAATAAAAAAGGACCATAGTGCACTGAGACAACATTAAATCTTGATTATCATTAAACATTAAATCATGATTGTCATTAAACATTAAATCATGATATTATGTTGTTGTCATAAATGTCATAGTTGCAGCTGATTCCTAAGGCATTCTGGGAGATTCCTATCACACTCTGTTCGAAGTGTTCCACTAGAAAATCTCCATTTTGATGGTCCATGTCGCCCTAGAACTTCACACAGCCCCGGCTCGTCAGGCTTTAATTGGTGGCTCGCAGGGGGGCATAGAATAACACGATAACACAGCCATCTGATAAATAATTACTGTATACAGATCTACAAACTTACAATAGATCGCATTATATTTGTACTTTGGTGTCGGCATCATGGGGGTTTATTCGTGGACCGTGCCCCCCCGATGACCCACTGTGCTCCACCACACATCTCCACCCTTTGTACAGGCCTGTGATGCAAATTGAGTAAGGTGTGGGACTCTGCCTTTGCTGCCAGTGCAAGCGCATCCTTAACACCTGCAGTGCCCAACGGAGACGCAAAGCAAACACAAACTTGGATATGTGTGTGGTTCTGGGAACTACAGGTCACAGGGAGGAGGAGGATCAAGAAACAGAACCTCTGAGGCTGTAGTTCAGAACTATCGATGCTTGGTGAGATGATTCAAGATTCAGTGAGCGCAACTCACAGCTGGCCAGTGCGCTTGTGGTACTGAATCCTGAAAGTGAGAACTTTCTTAATGCAACAGCTGTGAAGCACACAATGAACCTCACTGGATCACCTGGCATTGAGAGTGAGTTTGAGGTCACCAAAGAGTTTTTTTAGCTGACAGAAAAATCTCAACAAAACAAAGAAAAGTGCGTTCTATCAAAATATCAGCACATCTGGCCACATTGCCAGAGTGCTGACTGCATTCAGACATCCAGAACCCATGCTTGGGTTTCATGGTTATTTACATGCTGAATGATGTTTGATGTTTATTTTAAATGTTGGTGTGCCAAAGCGTGCATAGCTGTGTGCACACGTGAGGGAGAGAAGGGTAGAGAGGGAGAGAGCTTCGTATCAGCTGTGGCACAGTGCCTTGTGTGCCTGAAATTTTGTTTTAGCAGTGTTTCAAAGTGAAACTTGCTGTGTTATTAACAACATTTAACATATGTATAGATAGAGTAGATTCAGTTATGAACGAGAATTTGTGCCCCCCTGCAGTTGTCTTAATGCCCCCTCAGTGAATTTAGCCCGGTGCCGACTCTGGGTTTAACTGAAGTTGCTTTCCGGTTGTGTCTGTCCTGCCAATGTGGCTCACATGAAAATGTCATAGAGCGTGGGCACAGGTCAGCATCAACAGGAAGCAGAAAAACTAAGAAATAGAGTCATGAAAAACATAAACATGAGACATACTCATGAGTTAACTGACTGATGGTAGAAATGTCTGGTTTAAAGAGGTTTATAGGGTTTACTTTGGATGCATGCTCAGTTTTGTCTTAACAAACTGACTGATACAACTTGCAGTGCTTCTTATATTTTTGATTTTTCACCTTCAAGCAGGACTTCACAGAGCCATGAGTGGAGTATTACTGACTCAACATGTATTATCTAAACAGTCTTTCAGTGTGTCCTTTAAAAGCATGCTGACACCATCAGGTAGAGAAGCTGTTAAAGGAGGCACTACTAGCCTCATAGCTCGTTGCTAGCCAATTCATTCTCATCAGCAGCAGCTTCACTGCACGCAGCATGCAGCAGGACAGGGAGCCACGGTACGAGAGCCACAGAAAGGATGTTGTCTGAATAAGAGGAGGAACAATGAGCGCTGATATCAGATCCTCACTGAAGACGGGGTGTAAATTAAGGCTGCATGGACTGCAGTCACTGGAGCTCTGCTGATCTTTGGGGTTATTTCTAAAGCCGTTACTCAGCGCATGGCTCTTCTATGTCTTAATTAGAAATATTATTCCCCCAGAAAACCTTAAAAAAAAAGGAAACTTTGACCTCAGAAATGATCCATTGCAAGTCACATTAATAAGTTTGTTTCCCACACTTGTACAGTAGACTTTATTCGGCCACTTTTAATCAATTTTTGCTGCTTTTTGCCCATTTTCTGCCACTTATCGCCCATGTAAGCTGCCTTTTGCCATTAAATGCCACTTTTTTCCCCATTTTTGCCCATTTCTGCCTCTATTTCCTACTTTTCCTCCCCATTTTTGCTCCTTTTCACCCGTTTTAGCTACTTTTTGCTGCTTTTTGCCACTTTTGTCCTGCTTTTTGCTATTTGCTATTTTTCCCCCTTTTTTTGCCATTTTCTGCCCCTTTTTGCCCATATAAGCTGCCTTTTACCATTAAATGACACTTTTTTCCCATTTTTGCCACCTTGTTAAAGCTTTTTGCCCATCTTTACCACCATTATGCTGCTTTTAGCCCGTTTCAGTCATTTTCACTGGGTTTTTGCCATGGTTTTGCTGCTTTTTACCATTTTTGCCGCATATATTTCATTTTTTGTCACTTTACTCACATATTTGCCTCTTTCTGCCCATTTTGGCTACTTTTCCTCCCCGTTTTGCCCCTATTTTGCCGCTTTTTGGCCTTTTTTGCCACATTTAACTTACTTTTACTACCACTTTAACATTTTTTGCCGCTTTTGTCCTACTTTTTGCTATTTGCTATTTTTCCCCCTTTTTTGCCATTTTCTGCCACTTTTTGCCCATATAAGCTGCCTTTTACCATTAAATGCCACTTTTTTCCCATTTTTGCCACCTTGTTACAGCTTTTTGCCCATCTTTACCACCATTATGCTGCTTTTAGCCCATTTTAGTCATTTTCACTGGGTTTTCGCCACGGTTTTGCCGCTTTTTTTACCATTTTTGCTGCATATAACTCATTTTTTGTCACTTTACTCACATATTTGCCCCTTTCTGCCCATTTTCGCTACTTTTCCTCCTCATTTTTGCCCCTATTTTGATGCTTTTTGACCATTTTTGCCACCTTTAACTTACTTTTACTACCACTTTAACCTTTTTTTGCCACGTTTCACCACTTAGATTGTGGCTCTTGCAAAGGTATTTTTCAACTATTTGGCTCTCTGGCTTATCAGGGTTGAGTAACACTGCTCTAAAGAAAGAAAGGACCCAGTACTGGCTGTGTAGGAGAACCTTAGCAGATTCTTCTTGTCACTGTCTCCATGTTGAAATCTTTCAGTCTCAGATGTAAATAAGGACGGAGAAGCAGAAGGTCACGGCTAAGGATGTTTCTAAAGAAGTGATGGTTTTCCACTTGCAGCTAAAGTGGCAACATTATGTGATCTTTAATGTAAGAGGCTAACAGATACTTCATAAAGATCCAAGCCGCCGTGCTGCTCTCTGAGGGACTCATATTCCTGTTTGCCACCAGTGGAGGTTGACACAACACACTGCAATTTCCACTCCAGATTTCTCATCAAGTTTCCAATTTGCAGAAATGTAGGTGCTGACAGCTGCTCAGGGTCACCTTTAAATCGCACAGGAATCGTGTCTGACCCTCAGAGGATGGATGTGAACGCAGCAGAGGCTAAAGTTTCTGCAGGGAGGCAGCTGTAATGAGAGGACAGAGATCACAACAAAGTCAATGTGCTGCTTTGTGTGTTTGCTATCAGAGTGGTGGGACAGTATCACGCTCTGTAGCCGCTGTAGTTAGGATGGATCAGTGCTCTGTCTTATCGCTTCTCCTCTCTATCTGAGCCTTACATTAGCTCAGAGCTTCACTGCCAATGCATCCTCCTCCTCCCCCTCTGCACCATTACCCCAGTGCTCCTCTTCCTCAGTCCAGTCTCCTTCTCCTGCCGATGTCTATCTGCCCGATTAGCTCAGTGTGCCTGTGAGCCCCGCCTTATGCGGAGCCACGGGGGGGGGTCCACTGAGGTAAGCATATTCCAGTCATGTGTGCTCAGTGAAAGCTAATCAATGGTAGGCTAACTCTGTGTAATAGCCCACCCGCGCGGCTAAAGCCAGCGCTAAGCCAGAGAAATGACAGTTTCTTTCCTCTTGACCTTTTCACAGAGAGACGCTCACAGCTGCAGCGCTTTCTCAGCCCCAGAAGCCAGCGAGACAGGGGCGGGGCGGGAGAGTCGACGGCGAGTAAAAGGGTGTCGTTGTAATGAAATATCACTGTACAGTACGGTTGAAAAATGAGTTAAGAAGAACTCACACTACTCTGTTTATTAACCATTTAACCCCTGAGATCCCAGACAAGTTAAATGTGTTTTTGAGGATTTTAAGGACATTTTCAGTCCAACTTAACAGATCTTGAACCTAATTTCATAAAGGAATGAATCTGAGTCAAACAAAAACATTATAAAATCATCTCTAAAAAAAAAAATTCTTTATTCAGGAACACATCATGGATTTAACCAGTGAAGGCCCCGCTCAAAAGAGGCTCCCTGCGTCAGCTACGCAGGCTTTAGGCTGGAGCAGAGGAGGCTGGGGTGATGGAGGGGATGCTTCGACGCAGCAGTGCGCTGTGATCAGCATTGATGAAGCAGGAATCCGTGAGAAGGATCTGTTTTAAATGAACCTCCTGGTTGAGAGAATGAGCTGTGATTGGCTGCATGAGCTGGGTGCAGTTTATGCTAGAAATGTTTGTAGCTGGCCAACATGACCAGTAGTCTCTTAGAATCTTGCCCTTTAAATAGCTACATAAGCTAATAACCAGCATTTAACAGGGTCTTTGCAGACAACGTCATGCAGCAGCAGAGGACTGCCCTTGGGAGAAAGTGAGCTCTGCACTGAGAAATGCTAACAAACGTGACCATGTTTTGAGCTGTTTGTGTTCAGTAAGCAAAAATATAAACTTCACTGATTCTGAAGCTATTTTTTTATCTGAAGTTCTGAAATATTCAGGAAAAAATAAGGCAGGACTGAAAAAATGCCTCCAACTGCATGCTGAATCAGTGTCACACTCATGTATGGATGGTCCTTTTTTGTACCCTTGCAAGGCAGATGGATACGCCTGTTTCCTTGTTTCTCACTGGGAGTCCATCTTGTTAAGCTCCCATCTGAACCGTTTGGGCCCGGTTAGAAAGTGACAGGACCAATCAGCGACGAGGGGCGGTACTTTCAGGCGCAGCAGAGTCATGACATAAACAAGCAGCAGCAAAAGCTGGTGCAGTTATGGAGGAAGAGATTAGCGTGGATGCTGCTAAAGTGCCAGTTTTACCAGAACTTGACGACATTTCTTGGTTAAAAGAAGAACAAAGAACAGCAGTGAGTTGTTTTCTTTTCAAAAACAGCAAAAGTCGAGTACTTATATGTTTGTAGTCGCCATGTTTTGCGTTATTCCTCCATTCTTAATCCATAGAGTTATGGCTAAGCTATAACAGCTTCAACTCTTCTGGGAAGGCTTTCCACAAGGTTTAGGAGTGTGTTTATGGGAATTTGTGACCATTCTTCCAGAAGCACATTTGTGAGGTCACACTGATGTTGGACCAGAAGGCCTGGCTCTCAGTCTCCGCTCTAATTCATCCCAAAGGTGTTCTATGGGGTTGAGGTCAGGACTCTGTGCAGGCCAGTCAAGTTGACCCACACCAAACTCTCTCATCCATGTCTTTATGGACCTTGCTTTGTGCACTGGTGCACAGTCATGTTGGAACAGGAAGGGGCCATCCCCAAACTGTTGCCACAGAGTTGGGAGCATGGACTTGTCCAGAATCTCTTGGTATGCTGAAGCATTCAGAGTTCCTTTGACTGGAACTAAGGGGCCAAGCCCAGCTCCTGAAAAACAAGCCCACACCATAAACCCCCCTCCATCAGATTGCCAGATGGAGAAGCGTGATTGGTCACTCCAGAGAACACGTCTCCACTGCTCTAGAGTCCAGTGGTGGCGTGCTTTACACCACTGCATCCCACGCTTTGCATTGCACTTGGTGATGTATGGCTTGGATGCAGCTGTTACCATGGAAACCCATTCATGAAGCTCTCTACCACTGTTCTTGAGCTAATCTGAAGGCCACATGAAGTTTGGAGGTCTGTAGCCATTGACTCTGCAGAAAGTTGGCCACCTCTGTGCACTATGACCTCAGCATCCTCTGACCCCGCTCCGTCATTTTACGTGGCCTACCACTTGGTGGCTGAGTTGCTGTGGTTCCCAATGGCTTCCACTTTGTTCTAATACCACTGACAGCTGACTGTGGAATATTTAGGAGCCAGGAAATTTCACCACTGGACTTGTTGCACAGGTGGCATCCTATCACAGTACCACGCTGGAATTCACTGAGCTCCTGAGAGCGAGCCATTCTTTCACTAATGTTAGTAGAAACAGTCTGCATGCCTAGGTGATGATTTTATACACCTGTGGACATGGAAGTGACTGGAACACCTGATTTACATTATTTGAATGGGTGAGTCAATACTTTTGACTATATATATATAAAAGTAATTTTTAAGTCTTTATTTATTTGTATTAAAACTGCTGTCACAGCATACGAATATGGCCACAGCAGGGGCCTAGCCTTCATTGCAGGCATAATCTACTGATGTGGACAGATATATCAGCTGAAAGGAAGTAAATATGGCTCTCTATCCATCATTTTCCTGTCTATTTTGGCTGAGAGCTGCGCAATGCTCAGAAAGAATAGTCAAGTCCTCTTCTCTCTAGCTTTTCTGTGTGAGTTGTGCAAATGAGACACATGAGACGCGACGCTTGGGAAGGCAGTTTGAATGCACTGACTTGTTAAAATGCAAACCTAGGTAAATTCCAGCCGTGTCGTGGCCTGGATGTGTGTCTCACACGCCCAGTCTGAAATGGAAACAAACTCAAACTGCTTCCATAACGAGGATGTGCAGCCAGCGGTGTCATTCCTGGATTTACATAAGAAGCAGACATAAATCCACATCTAAGCCCTATAATGCACTAGCCACAGTTTAACTGGCAACTACAAACACCTACATTGACTGTCCTATAAGGAAGGACATTCTTTAGTATTTTGAATCAAAAAGGCATTTTTGGTGCTTTAGTGAAATAAATATACACTGCATCCTCTAAAGGGTTAAACACCTGTTGGTAATCCTGCACGTCGTGGATATTTCAGAGTGTTTTTCTGTCCATGTTCATCTGTGCGATCTGCCTGCATGTCGATTCTCTGCAGTTCACGGGTCATGAATAGAAAGGCTCTGCATCTCTTTCAGCTGTGTCGAGCAGAGGAGCATCGTGCAGAATATTAACTAAAGGGTGGAAGGGAGTGAGCAGCCCGTGTGCACGTCTGAATCCACTGTACGCTTCCATGTATGTGTGCACATCAGCTCCCCCGGGGCCCTGCAGCCGTGGGAGTGAAGGGGCCTTCACATCAGCACTCGCCATGACACATGCAGGAATAAAGAGAATTTAGCCGACGTGTTTCCATGGGGGTTATTGGCATGCTTATTTAACTGTCTCTCCCCCTAGAGATTACAACGCCATTTACGTGCAGTTTTTTATCTGCCTGTCTGGAATAATGAGCCCAGGAGACGGCTGGAGGCTGAAGAGCCTGACAAGTTGTGACAATTAAAAGGAAATCTCATGGTGGGGTTTATTGCTATCTAGTCATCTCACCGCCTGTCTCTTAGTACAATGACGACAAACTGAACGCCGTTACTTTTTACCGCTAGCACGCTGACCTAGCTCAGTTAAAGGCACAGTTAGGGAATTTTTAAAAACACATTTGAATGAGTAACTGATGAGGTTATTACCTGCAGTAGATCAGGGGTTCTCAACCTTTTCAGCCCCCAAAATAAAGGTGCCAGAGACCAGGGACCCCCACTGGACCTGGAGGTGGTTGAACACAGCCATGAAGATTCTAGAATAGTCATGTGGAGACAAGGCCGCCCATAAAGGAGGGCCCCTTCTGGGGCCCAGCCAAACTGGGGGCCCATGGAGGTCAGCAAACTCATGATCCACTGTAAAGTTAAGCTGTGGAATCCATACCTTATAGTTAACCTGAAAAATAACCCCTCTTATCAATAAACAAATATCTTTTTTTTTTTCATTAGTGTGGTAAATAGCCGTCTTAAAAATGTAAATCCCTTTTATTAAAAACAGAATTAGAATGGGTTAAAAATGGCTAAAAATGGTTAATTATGGCAAAAAATGGTGGAAAAAGTGGTGAAATTGGATTTTAAAAGTGGTAGAAATGGGTTAGAAGGGGCAAAAAATAAGGCAAAGGTGGCAACAATGGGTTTAAGTGGCAAAACAGCATATCAGGTGGTGAAATGGGATCAAAAATTGGTTGAAACAGCTTTAAATTGGCAAAAATGAGTGGAAAATGCATTTTAATGGGATGAAAAATTGATATAAACTGGCAAAAAATAGGCAGAAATGGGTTAAACTGGCAAAAATGAGCTATCAAAGATGGAAATTTGGTTTGAAATGGGCAGAAAAAAGTGGTTAGAAATGGCAATAATGGGTCAACAGAGGCAACGCTGATGTGAAGTGGCAAGAATTGGTTTAGAAGTGGAAAAAACGGGCAGAAAAAAGTGATGGAAAGGGTTTAAAAATGGACAAAAAATGGTTTTATTTGGCTAAAATGTGTTAAAATCAGCAAACCTAATGAGAAAAAAAATGATAAAAATGGGTTAAAATTTTTAAAAATCCGTGTACGGAGGCAACGGTGTAGTTTAGAAATATTCTTGTTTTTTTAGGACATCTGGAGACCCCCTCTTAGTCCCGACCCCAATGCTGAGAACCCCTGCAGTAGATAACAGCCAGACTAAACACCAAATCAAAGCTGTGTGTTACGTAGATCTGTCTGTCCCAAACTGAAGTGTGCTGTGGCTCAATTTAATTATTCAAAGAAATTCAAAAAGCCCTTTTATTCCTTGCCTCAGACCTAAAATAATTCAACAGTACCTTCATAGATATGCAAGTTATCAGGAAAGGATCTGGGGAGTCACAAAGTAGAATTAATCAGCTACCATCATTTCTGTGTTTTTGATCAGACATCTACAAAGTCACCTACATTTTCATTTCTTACATTTATTTCTTCAAACATGCTTTCATGACTCCACAAACTCATTTCTAATCATGTGATGTCCCCAAAAGCCCTGGTAAACTCTTCAACGGTGAAGCGTGTGGTGTAGTAGAGTATAAAACGTCCCAGTACCGACAGCATTGATGCTGGTAAACGCCCACCCCTATCTGAAGCTAACTAAGGGGAGACTCTGATAATGAGCAGAAGTCCCCCCCTTACCATGTGTCGCCATTTTCTCCTGCCTCTAAGTTGTTTAAGGGTCACAGCTTGCTTACCGGCGTGCACATTTTTACTTTTATTCATGTGGTCTTGGTTTTTATGTACCCAGCGTTCATGAGTAAGACCCCCAATGACGAGGCGTGTTTTGAAAGGATGCCCTTTTTTTTACGTTTTAGGACACTCTGGAGATGTGTGCGAAGGAGAACGAGTTTAAGAGCATCCTGTTCTCCTTGTGTTACTTCCACGCGGTGGTGGCGGAGAGGAGGAAGTTTGGCCCTCAGGGCTGGAACAGGTCATACCCATTTAACACTGGGGACCTCACCATTTCCATCAATGTCCTCTACAACTACCTGGAGGCCAATCCAAAGGTACACCTGTTTCTGCCTTTACTGAACACAAGATTACAAATGAGAATGTTTGGGATCTAATCAGAAATCTAAGCACACGTGACCTCTGTTAAACCACAGTAACCTCTCTGTGACTTCTACTCAGGTGCCTTTTGACGACCTGCGTTACCTGTTTGGTGAGATCATGTACGGGGGTCACATCACAGATGACTGGGACCGCCGTCTGTGTCGGACGTACCTGGAGGAGTTTATAAAGCCTGAGATGATGGAGGGGGAGCTTCTGCTGGCACCTGGATTCCCCCTTCCAGGGAACATGGACTACAACAGCTACCACCAGGTGAGACCGACCTCAGGCTAGTCCACTTCTCAGGAACATTTAAAGTTGTGATATTTCTGCCCTTGTGATGTGTTTACCTTGCTATGAATGCCATTGAGGTGGCTTCATCTGTGGAAATGGTACAGACAGAACTAAGGAGGGCATCCCTGTTGTTCTGTTCCTCCTACTGACACGTGGATGTTAACTGGAACTGTACTGAGCATGTGCAGAGGTCTGGTTTCAGAGACAGTAGCTTTATTTTTAAGGTTTTCTTTCTGTCCTCTTGCTGTTTTCAGGAACCTAAAACCCTCTTATCATGTAAACACAGCCAAACTAAAGTTAGTGTTTCTGGATGAAACTGTTGCCTCAGACCAGGTCAGTCCTAGCCTACAGGGAACAGGGAGAGTGAAAACAGGAGTTATTCTAGTAACAAGGAGGATTTGAGTTCAAGCTGTAAAGAAGAAGGAAACATACTGTAAATAGAGCTCTGCAGCAGGGAAGCTCAGCTAGTGTCACCATGTTTTACATCCATGCAGCTCCTCCTTGTCACATGTGGTTAAATCCAGACGACTCTCTGACAGACGCTCGCTGGCCTTGAGAAATGTTGTTGCATAATCCTGTCAAAACAGATGTAAATAGGAAAAGATACATACCAACACTCTTCATTCTCCCTGCAAAATAAATCAAGGATTCTATCTGCACATCTAGGTCCTCATTCTTCCTGGACATGGTTATCCAAATCTTTTTCTTGAACCAAGACCAAGATTTGGATCAGGATTCTTTATTTTGTAAGGGTTAAAATTAAAGAGAGGATTCTCAGTAACTGTTCAACCTTGTCAAGGTTATTTTATGGTCTTGGTCTTGTCCTGGTCTCTGTGCACTCTGGTCTTGGGGAGGTCTTGGTCTTGGATAGTGTGGTCTTGAGAACAACACTGTTAATTTGATTTATAATCTGAAAGCTAAGAATATGAACGATACAGATAAGATAAAGTGTGTCTGTGTCTGTGGGACACGAAGAGAAAAGAAGAGGTTTAAAAAACACATGAAATTAGGGATGGAGGATATCATCTCCATGATATTTCTATCAGCTAACCTTTCAAAGCAGATGGATACGCCTGTTTCCGTGTTTCTCACTGGCGAATCCATCTTGCAAAGCTCCCGTCAGAACTGTTTGGGCCCGGCTAGAAAGTGGCAGGACCAATCAGTGACAAGGGGTGGTACTTTCAGGGGCGGCGGAGTCGTGACGTAAACAAGCAGCAATAAGAGGCCAGTGCAGTTATGGAGGAAGAGATTAGCGTGGATGCTGCTAAAGCGCCAGTTTGATCAGAACTTGACGACATTTCTTGGTTAAAAGAAGAACAAAGAACAGCAGTGAGTTGTTTTCTTTTCAAAAACCACAAAAGTCAAGTACTGACTACAGACACCATGGTTCATGTTATGGCAGGGGTTCTCAATGTTGGGTCGGGACCCCATTGGGGGTTGCAAGACATTGAGAGGGGGTCTTCAGATGCCTCAAAAGAAATAAGAACATTTTTTACACATTTTTGCAACTTAAAACCATTTTTTGTCCATTTTAAACTCTTTCCACCACTTTTTTCTGCCTGTTTTTGCCACTTCTCAACCAAATCTTGCCACTTTCTGTCTATTGTTGGCTCTGTTGACACATTATTGCCACTATTAACCCTTTTACCACTTTTTAAGCCACATTTCACAATTTAATATGCCCATTTTAGCCAGTTTCTGACTATTTCTGCCTCCACAACCCTTTTTTACCAGTTTATGTCCATTTTTATCCCATTTCACCAAATCTCCACCTATTTTTGCCACTTTAACGCCATTTCAGCCATTTTTGAATCCCCTTTTACCAGTTAATATGCCCATTTTTCCCATTTAAACCCATTTTTGTCATTTTTTGGTCATTTTTGCCACTTTTATCTAATTTTTGGCATTTCTAACCCATTTCTGCTACTTTTAAAATCTAATTTCACCATCTTTCCCACCATTTTCTGCCATTATTAACCCATTTTAGCTATTTTTGACATATTTCAATTCTGTTTTTCACAAAAGGATTTACATTTTTTAAGAGGGCTACTTACTACAGAAATGATTTTTTTTGTTATAAGAGTGGTTATTATTTAGGTTAAATGTAAAATACCACAGCTTAACTTTACAGTGGACCCTGATTTTGCTGGCCCCCAGAAAGCCCGCCCATTTATCCCCCTATTGGGCAGCCTTGTCTGAACATGACTGTTCTAGAGTGTCCTGGCTGTGTTCAACCACCTTCAGGTACAGTGGGGGTCCCCGGTCTCTGGCACCTTTATTTTGGGGGTTGCCAGCTGAAAAGGTTGAAGAACTTCCAACCACTCAGACTGCAGTAGTTTCAGTAGTTACGTCCTGGCCTCCAGGAAGTTGATGCCTTTTTAATCTGTCAGAGATCGAATCACTATAATTAAAATATTTTCCCTCCTTCCATATTCCCTGTGTGCTGTGTAAACTTCTACAACTCAATGCTGAATCAATAACAACAAAACCCTTCCCATATGGGTCCCAGGGACAGAACAGATTGTAGTTTGAGTTACATAAATATTTCTGAGGTGGAGCTGCTCTGTGGGCGGACAGAAAGTGCCAGGAAGTCAAACTGGCAAACTTAATGTTCGCAAAAGAAGAAAAAACAAGAAATTCTTATTGACTAAAAAGCGTTAAAATATATATTTTTTGTTGCTGTGTACTTTTATCCATCTGTTAACCAAAGTTAAAGAGAGGGAGTCTTTCCAAACAGATTTAGGATGAAAGTTAGACTGTTTTCATTCATTTAGACCAAATTAAACATGCATTTATTGGTATTTTTAATCAAGTTTAGATGGCTGATAGGTAAAACATGTTGTCAGCAGATGTACAGATGCTTATGTTCTCAGGAACAGATTTTTACACAGGCTCACCTCATGTCCAGTAAAAAAAATGTAAATAAATAAGATGAGGATTTTTCCATGGATTATTATCACATTACTGGTTCTTCTTACTTTAAACCAGTGTTACTCAACCCTGCTCAACCAAAGAGCCAAGTTGTTATAAATTTCCTTTGGAATAGCCACAATCAGAGTGATTAAAAAGTGGCAAAAACAGAGTTAAAGTGGCAATACAATCAAAGTTTAAGGAGGCAAAACTGAGCTGAAAGGGGCAAACAGGCATAAACTGGCTAAAACTGGGTAAAGAGGTGGCAAAAAGGGCAGAAAATGGCAAAAATGGGTGAGAAGTGATAATAAAGTGAGTTATGGGGGGGCAGAACTAAGCAAAAAATTAGCCAAAAGTGACTAAAATGAGCCAAAAAAGCAGCAAAAGTTTAGGAAAAATTAGCAAAATGTGGTATGTAATTGCAAAAGGCAGCTTAAATGGGTGAAAACTGACAATTTAGTCTGACAATTAAAGCATACTGTGTAAGTGAAGGAAATAAACTGACTTTTGACTTGCAATGGATAATTTCTGAAGTCAGATTTTCCCTTTTTTAAGGTTTTCAGGGGGAATGATTTTCAAATTAAGACACAAAAGAGTCACATGCAGCTCCAGAGCAGGCGTTGAGTATCACTGCTTTAGACAAATAACCATAAAATGTTTTCTAGATCCAGATCTTGGGTGAAAAAAGATGATTTTGAATATACCTGTATTAAATATTTATTAGAGAAGTATCCATCTCCACTCTAGTGCTTATTTTCCACTAAATCCGGTATAAAAGATGCTGATTCATGTTTCTCATCTTTAATTCTGGCTGCTCCCTACATACCAGTGCTTCCAGTATCAATAAAGTTCTGGGACATGCACTGACCACCAACATCACCAGACCTGGGGTGTTTGAAGACTGACCCCCTTTCTTTGTGTATTATAAGCAGCTGCTTCATGGCTGACACAGTGACCACATCACCTAGCCTCTTTTAGCATCCTTACTTCCTCTTTTAAAGAAATGGTGGCATCTCTGTAAGTAATTAACACCTGTGAAACACCTGGTTTCATTACAAAGACTGAAGTGAGCGGAGGAGGTGGGCAGGGTGACTGTGAGTCTGTGAGTCTGACGGCAGTGACTGCAGGCCGTGAGCTCAGGTAGTGTACGGTTAGCTCGCTGAGTGCTAACTCCACATGCTGGAAACAGATGGTAGTTAAAAAGCTCCACAGCTGCACGTCGTGGACTTTACTGAACACCATGTAAAGTTTTCACTGTCATACTAAAGCCACTGCTCTTTCAGTATAAGTCTTTCTGAGAACCTTTCCTTTGCAACAGGTGGGAAAAATGTTTTTCTAGGAATTAAAATTCTTCACTTTTTTTAATGAAAAATTCATCCAGAAAAACTGAAAAGTAGAAGAAGAAAGATGGTTGCAAAGACCATTTTTATTTACTTAGAAAAAAAAAGATTAAAAAAGATGTTTTGGTCAGAGACAGATAGGAGGCACATTTTTTCTGTTTGGCTAATACTCTCCATCTTTGTTTCCGTGTGTGTTGAACAGTCTCCCAGGGGGCAAAGGGTTAAACCAGTCATACACAACCTGCAGCTTAAAGGCCGGCTCAGTCTACACAGTTGTTTTGGGCAACAGATTGGCCCCTCATGGTTGACATCACCACTGTCTGATAGTCTGTGTGTGTGAGTTCAAAGGTCATCAGGGAGGCGGACCAGAGAGTATCAGTCATAGCTACTGTTCATCAGAAGCGCTCTTTCTGATGTTCTTTTGCTCGTAAAAGAAGAAAACAACAAACAGGATCAATTATGGATTGGATCATTGATAATGGATAACTGTGGGTGAATCAAGAGAGAAGTATGGACTGGCTTTGCTTCAGATACAACTTCAGGTATACTTGCGATAAAATGAAAGAAAATTGACACATTAGCTCCACAAAGGCAGAAAAAGTTGGGACTCTGGTAAATGATGCAAAATTCTGTAACGTTAGTCTTGTTGAATCGTAGTCTTTGGGCGTTTTGGATAAGTCGTTAATCACATCACTACACCACCGTTTGTTGTTGCCGACATGTAAAATCATGCCCAAGGTGACGATGAGCTCTGATGTTGAAGTCAGGTAAAATCTGGATGAATGTGTGAAGTCTGAGCTGGCCCTGAGTGACCAGTTTTATGTGAATAAACAACAAGCTTTAATTACATTGTGACTGTGAACCAGATGGTAAACTCCAGGCCCGGGGGCCAAATCCGGCCCGTGGAACAGTTAAATCCGGCCCCAAAGATGATCTGATATTTCTGTTCTAACAGGCCCGTCAGTCTGAGGTCTGCAGATTTCCTCAAGTGTAAAAATGCAAAGTAAAAATATTTAGATAAGAAGTCAGGAATGTGGGAAAAGGAATAAATTTGTGTTTTAATTTCACATTTTCAATTTAGCATCTCACAATTTGGACTCAAACTTAGGATTTTGACTTTTCATTTTATACTTTGAGTATTTCAACTCATAGTTTTGACCTCTCAGATAATATTTTGAGCTTTAACCTTTTAAGCGCTAAAGTCGCAAAATTGCTACAAGCAACATTGCTGAATTAAACAGGCTCTAGCTGCAAATATGGTGCCAAATGTTGTTACTGCTTTACACCAGGAGATGGCAGACATGAGTCACTTCAATCCCAGCGGCATTCGTGGGCGTGTTTCTATTCAAAGTTTTGGAGAGAGTTTGAAGATGCACTGCCGGTTGAGGAGACGAGGAAGTGGTAGAAGTGGATGTAGTCAATGCGTAAAAGAGAGAAAGACAGCGAACTGTAGTGAGAATACTCACAATGCTAGGAGGAATAGATAATTATTATCCCTCTGACGATGATGTTCAGTCGCCCGGTGAGACCGAGACTGCCGGTGTGTCGGAGCCACAGTGACTCCATGTGCCATGAGTGGCAGTGGAGGCCGCCTGCTGACATCAGAATATGCAAATTAGATGAGTGAATTTACTCCCATCACAAACTTTGGGTTGTACTGAAGATTTTTCTCATTTGCAGTATGCCTTTATCTCTAACCACTTTCAAGCTACAGCCTTTTGAAATCTTAAAATCAAAATTGATTATTTTCTTGAAAAAAGTGTGGCGCCTAAAGGGTTAAGATTCATAATTCTAATTTTTAATTCATACTTTGACCTTTTTAACCAATTATTTTGTATTTTATCTCATATTTTCAACTGCAGACTTTGACTTCATAATCCCATAGTTTGACCTTTTACACTCACAATTTAAGTAGTTAAAAAAAAAATCTTTCTGCTTCTGTTTTACCCACCTTGAAGTCATGTATATATAATTATTTTTCTGCTGTTTTCAAAAGGACAAATGGAGAAACACAGGCTTAAATCAGCAAATGTAGATGTGATGATAAAGGAAACAAGGCTGTGGCTGTTTCTGTGTGGAATATGAAGCATCTTGGTCTTTCTGACAGAAGGAACCAGCTCCACCAGCATCTCTTTAGAAAAACAGACAACTGCCAACATTTCTAAGAATAACAGCGGTTCAGAAAATGTGTTCAGGCAGACAGTCCAGATTTTCCCCATGAGGTCCCCGGGGAGGCAGAGGGACTGTGGAGTATGACTCGTATTTAATTTTCCCTCCGTCCGGGCGCTGCTCAGCGGGCACATCCAGCCTGTCAGAGTGTGACTCTGGAGAGAAGGGCTGGAGTGTTTTACATTGGGCTGTCACCACAGAGCCCAGCTCGCGGCTGAGTGCTGGAGATTTGGCCGCAGAATCGGAGCCGTTAAGGCCTGCGGGTCCCCGGGGGTCTGTTAGGCCATCGCTTCCCTCTCAGCCATCTGGAGCTAACGGTATATTTAGGAGAGGAGAAGGCAGGAAGAGGCACACAGAGGAGACGTGACTCAGCAGTTTCCCTCCTCTTTCAACAATGTACCGGTGTGTGCAATCAGGAAAAGTTAGCCAGCACGTTCAGAGATCAAACACGCAGACTACAAAGTGCTTCTGAATTAAAGGCCAATATATCCGCCATCAAAACTTTCATGGGGACATTATGATTAGAGGAGCTTTTTTTATTTAATCTAAGTGCCCCAGTGAAAGGAGCCTTTCTCATACGGGCTCCACTTTCATCTGCACCAACTTAAAAGCATATTGATATTCATTATAGAGCAGCAGATGGATAACGCCACGTTTCCTTCTCCTTGTTATGGTCATTAACAGTCTGTCAATTGATCCCCAGTGTTTGAATCTCCCCCAGAAATACCTCATCATTTATACGCTTCCATTCTCGTCCTTTGTCAGCAGAACTTTAGAAGAACCACCTGAAAGGAAAAATGACTTTGGTACTTTTCTGTCAGGAAGTGATGGAGATGCCAGTCTTTGAGATATAAATATAATCTATGGGAGAGTCAGTGATAGAGCAGAAATATCAGTGTTTTCAGGTCACTGACTCACATAAAGAGCATGCAGCGGCTTCAGCTCTGAACTTAGAGATGCCACTGTACTGACTGTTAGAGATGACTTAGATACCATAAAATATCAGCAAGGTGATTCAGTAGTCAACTAGACACAAGGTCATCATTTACACTGTAATAAATAGAAATATCCTGGTTCAGTAGTTGTGCATATAAGACAAAATAAGGTGGACCTAAAGTGGAGCCCTGTGGTACTCCGTTTGTAGATAACACATGAGAGGAGGTAGAACAGACAGTTCTAAGTGCTTAAATGAATGTTTTCTTCTCCAGTACATTGATGACACTCTACCTGCGGAGTCTCCCTACCTGTACGGCCTTCATCCCAACGCTGAGATCGGCTTCCTCACCCAAACCTCCGAGAAGCTTTTTCGTACGGTGCTGGAGATGCAGCCCAGAGACGGGGGAGTTGGGGAACGAGGGGGGACGACACGTGAGGAGAAGGTAAGGCTTGTTTCAGCCCAGCATTAGAAACACACTGATTTTCTGTCTGTACTCTGTTCATTTATTAACATTGCAGTACCACTAGTTATTGTGGGGGCAGTGCTGAGCACTGTAACCAAGAGTTTAGTGCAGAGCAGCAAGAGGCAGTGAAGAGGAAGAATGGGAACTTTCTGAGGAAATAGTTCTTACTATTGAGTTGTTAGAAACTACAAACACATCTATGATGGCAGCTCCCCTGGGCTCAGAGACAGAAGACTACCACAGAACAGCTGGTGGAGGACAGACTGAGGAGAAACCACAGAGTTGTGGAGCTCTGTGGGAACCAGCTATATCTAGTGGATTCTTTTTTCTTAAACTAGATTCTTAAACTAGATCTAGTGCCTGGCAGTTCTAGGCCTCTCTGGAGTTTACAAAGGCTTGAAAGTGAAAGTATAGAGGTTGGACAAGAAAAGGGGCAGGCTATTAAAAGTTAAATAACTTCTGACCCCTGAATCGTAGCCTCTTACTTTTTATCATCTTGACGCTGAATGCGGTGTCCATACAGAGGATTTTCTAGCCAGTCTGGAACTCCAGGACTTTGAAGATTAAATCCAACACAGAACCAGTGTTAATTATGGCAGTTAGTCTTAGTTTTAGTCTTTAGACAAAATAATTTTAGTTTTAGTGACATTTTAGTCCAGTTAACCCTTGATAGGTTTAGTTTAGTTTTAGTCCACAAAAACCTTTTAGTCCAGTTTTATTCTTATAAAAAGTCCTTACATTCGAGTCTTTACTTTTGTTATAACTTTAATTTCCTCTCTAAAGTAGATGATCAGCCAGATCCTGAAATTGAAATTAACACTCATAATTCACTAGGTCTACTTGTAATAATCTAAAATAAAGTGGTGAAAATACAAACATTAGGCTGAGGATTATTGATTTTTATTAGTATTGGTTCTCTTAGCTCCTCAATGATCAAACTCTCATCTATAATGTTAATAGGACTATTTGTCTGTTATTTAGTGGAAAAATGAGACAGTATGTTTGTAACTGAACTCATGCTAAATATCTGTTTTTTATATTAATATGAATATAATATTAGTCAAACAAAAATATTTCTCATTGAAACAATTCTTTATTTACTTTAAGTAAGAAATGTAATTATTACATTTCTTATTTTTCCTTAATTTGATAATGATTTAGTGCAGTCACAGAGTTTGGTATGTCAAACGTGCTGAAGAAGAAGCTTATCCCAGCAGGACCAAACAAACTCAGCCTTTATATATTCTGATTTAACTTATTCAGACCTTGTGGGAAGCCTTGATGACACGTTGTGTTATCTTGTGGTGCTCTGCCATTATTATTCATTGGATTTAGATTTGATTTGTATTTCCCTCTGGACTTTAAAGTAGGCCCAAAGTGTCTTCAAACTAATGTCTCTGCAGTATTACATTTACAGTTTTACCCAGATTTTCTTCTCCTCTCACTGGTCAGCATTAACATTTACATCCCTGTTGCTTTTCTATATGAACTCATAATAATGTGGCTGTAGGTGCAGTGAGACGTGTGTGGATCATCTTATTAGGGTTTCATGGATGAATTTAAGGGTTTAGTACAGGGGAGACATTCAGATTTTATCTTTCTTTTAGTTCTTAAAGTAACAGTATGTCTAGTTTTTCCACAGAAATCTTCATTTGTATGACTGTTAGCATGTTTTCATTTACCTGGAGAGGCAGGGAGGCGAGCCCCGTGCGGGCTTACAGATCTGGCACTCGGCCATGCAGTGGCTGGGGTGGAGTTTAACTGTTGACGTGCTGCTGTCGGCATGGTGAGGGCGGCAACTGAAGTACAACATGCTGATCCAGTACCGCTTTGTTTTGGCTTAACTTTCCTGTAAATCTCATTACCATATAAACACAGTGGTATTTTTCTTGACCAGCTGCTGCACTTTCCATCGTCCAGCTGCAGGACACCTCACAGAGGGGTGTAGCCACCAGTTAGTTCATCGTCCCACCATCCCCTCAGCTAAAACCCACACTCGCCTCCTCTGTGTCCTTTTATTCTCAGGCTTCTCGGCATGTTTGGTACGTGGAAACTTCCTCCTGCATGGATTTGTGCTGGCAGAGCCCCAGTGTGTCAGTGAGGGTTACAGGAATAACCCAGCAGCCTTTGTTCTGTAGTTCTGATTCTAATAGGATTTTCAGTGTTGAAAAGTCAAGCCTTCATACATGCAGATACTCAGAGCAGATCTGTAAACCCAAACCTTCCCCTCAGTCGACTCTCCCGCTAAACTCTGAGCTCAAGGAACAAATCTTAAATGTGCGATGACAACAGGTGACATTTCTGTCGCTGCTGCACGCTCAAGTGAAAATAAATTGCGGCCCAACTGTTCAGGGCCGCTGACAGCACCCAGGGTGATTTTTACAGCAATGGCATTTTCTGGTGCATTTTCTGGTTCAGTACGGCTCTGAAATGAAGCTCAAACAAATATTCTCCACAAACTCCTTCAGTGGAGCTGCTGACACTGTTTTAATCTCATAAAGAAGGTTTCCTGCCGCTTTGTTTGCTTTGTTAAAAAGCCATTTGTGCTTTTTTATGGCAGGAGTTAGGCTTTTCTTTACCATCAGTTTCTTTAAAAAATCGTCTTTATACTTCAGACTGCTTTATAATGAGGTGGCTCTTACGAATTCTTAGTTGAGTGCAACAAAGCCAGTACCTGATAAAAGAACGGGTCAAACTTACGGACCCGGATCCAAGTGGACTCAGTCTCAGAGTTCAGTGCAGTTAACACAAGCATGTCCACTTGGAAAAGGCATTATTTATGTTTACTTGTGCACAGTCTGCAGGAGATTTTAATGCAGTGTTACTCAACCCTGCTCAACCAAAGAGCCGAACTGTTGAAAAATACATCTGCAAGAGCCACAATCTAAGCAGTGAAAGGTGGCAAACATGGGTTAAGGTGGCAATAAAAATAAGTTACAGGTGGCAAAGATGGTCAGAAAACAGCAGAAAAATGGCAAAAATGGGCAAAACAGGAATTAAATGGCAAAAAGAGTTACATGTGACAAAAAGCAGCAGAGGTTTGGGAAAAAATGAGTGAAAACTGACTAAAATAGGCAAAAGTCAGCAAAAAAGTGGCAAAACAGAAAAAAATTGAATTTAGAAAAGACAGCTTAAATAGGAAAAAAATTGCAAAACGCAGGATAAAAGTGTCAAAAACAGTCAGAATTTGGTGAAAGTGGCAATAATGGGCAAAAAGTGACAAAAAGGATAGATGCTTTAAGATGCTTTGGGAATACTCCATTGACACACCTAGCTGTCTGGTGAGCGCCTGCTGCTAGCGTGTCTCTAGATCAGTGATCATCAACGTGTGGCTCTTTTATGGCTTAATCTGAAACATTATTCCCCCAGAAAACCTTAGAACAGGGAAACTTTGACCTCAGAAATTAATCACATTGATCAGGTTGTTTCCCAGACTGATACAGAAGGCTTTAATTGTCAAACCTAATTGTCCCATTTATCCCTTTTTCTCACATTTACCCCATTTTTGCCCTTCTTCACAATTTTTTTGCTACTTTTCATAAAAAATATGCTGTCTTTGCCATTAAATACCACTTTTTTTTCCTATCTTTTTCCCCATTTGCCACTTCTTATAACATTTTTTCCAATTTTGTACCACTTTTATCCCATTTTTTGCCACTTTTCACCAATTTAAGCTACCTTTTGCTAGTAAATACCACCTGTTTTGTTTTTTGTCCATTTTTACCAATTCTTTTTGCCACCTTTATCCCAGTTTTGCACTTTTTCTCCACTTTTTGCCAATTTAAGCTACGTTTTGCCATGAAATACCACTCATTTCCTATTTAGTTGCCCATTTTTGCAGCTTCTGTTTTGCCACTTTTATCCCATTTTTGCCCTTTTTCACCACTTTTTGCCAATTTAAGCTGCCTTTTGCCATTAAATACCACTAGTTTCCTATTTTGTTTGTGCCCTTTTTTGCCACTCTTGACTTCTTTTTGTCCATTTCAGTCACTTTTGGTGCATTTTTGCCACATTTACCTTATTTTTTTGCTACTTCAAGCTGTTTTTGCCACTTTCACCACTTTCATTGTTGCTCTTGCGAAGAGCAATAATTTGGCTTTTTGGCTGAGTAGGGTTGAGTAACACTGCTCTGGTGGAGAGGGGAAAGGTCAGCATGAGTCCTGGAAGACTGAAGACACTGAGCCAAAGCAGAAAGGAGCTATGAGCAGCAGAGCCGCCTGTAAACTGATCTCTAACCTTAAAGATGGATCCTGGACCGATGTTACAGTGTGATGCTCTCAGATTTTCATCGTCAAGATCAATTATTGATTATCAATGATCAGTTTAATTGTACATCACTAACACAGAGATAAGAAGTTCAGCAGGTTTTCTGACTTTGTAAAACATTTTAATCTTGACGTCTTTGGTTTGTCTCCACCTGCCTGTGGTTTTAACCTTAGATAGCCATGGTTTAACCAGAACTGTAACTTCTCTGTTAGCATTTTTGCACTGCTCCTGGTGTTTAATGAAGCATGACCTTTAGTGGATCCTCCAGTCTGAACAGATGACAGCCAGCAGCGCTGCTAACCAGACTCACTTTGTATTCAGCCTGGTCTATAGCTGCCAAACACAGATCAGATATTTGAACTGAAAAATCCATAGATATGATGACCTCATATCCTTTGTTCGGCACCTAATCCTCTGATTGATCGCCAGTGCCGGCTGCCTTGGGAAAATGTTGACACCGGCGTTAGCTTTCATCACTTACCCACAAAAATATGATGTGAGCATTGATTTTCTGGAGGGATTAGACTGTTATTGAAAACAAAGAGCTTCCTTGCAAAATACATCTTCATGAATATTTATGGGACATCTTTTCAAACTGTAACAGTTTCTCAGACTGTCAGCGTTGGCAGTGCTGAGATTATTTGACACAGATGAAAACAACCACTGTTCTCTCTCTCTTTTCTCTCTTCTTTAATCGTTAAAATAGTCCAAACTTTACTTTTCACCGCCATTCATTCTCTCACCTCCTCCTTTACCAGGTTCGAGCTGCGCTGGAGGAGATCATGGAGAAGCTTCCTGAGGAGTTCAACATGGCCGAGCTGCTGGGGAAGGCAGAGGAGAGGACTCCATACCAGGTGGTGGCGCTGCAGGAGTGTGAGCGCATGAACCTGCTCACACAGGAGATCAGACGCTCGCTCAGAGAGCTCAACCTGGGACTCAAGGTGAGGAACTGGGCTATGCAAAGAGTTAAAAGGTGCAGACAGCATTTAGTCACTGAGGTAAGCTGAAAACAAGTCTTTGCTCAGGAGACCAAACCAAATCGTCCACCTCCCTGACATTTCTTGGAGTCATTCAGAGCATGTCTGCTGTGAAACAACCAGAAATGTCTTGTTTCTCTGCATCACTGCTTTGTTTGTGCACTCACTCTAACCCTAACCTGTTCCCTAGTTCACACAAACAACAGCTACGCTGCAGAACACAGCGCAGCCTTCATCAGTCTAGGTCACATGATCACGGGAGAACTACGAGTTCACAAGGGGAGAGCCTGCCAGTTTTATTATTGACTTACTTTGTCTTGCTGTCATTCATTCATTTGTTAGTTTGTTAGTTTATTGTCCCTTCTGGGAAATTCATTTTCTCAGATTCTGTACATATGGTTATAAAACCCATCACATGTATGACCACACAGCAGAGAAAGAAGAACGTTCTCAAGACTCAAGACACTTAGCATTCATGTAGCATTCACGTAGCATTCACATAGCATTCACATAGCATTGATGTAGCATTCAAGTAAAATTTGCATAGAATTTATGCAGCATTCTGACAGTATTCATGTAGTATTTACATTATATTCACCAACATTCATGTAGCATTCACTCAGCATTCATGTAGCATTCACGTAACATTCACATAGCATTCACGTAGAACTCATGTAATACTCACTTAGCATTGATGTAGCATTCATGTAACGTTCAAGTAGCATTCACGTAGAACTCATGTAATACTCACTTTGCATTCATGTAGCATTCACGTAAAATTCAAGTAGCATACATGAAACATTCATGTAACATTCACTTAGCATTCACATAGCATTCATGTAGCATTGACATAGCATTTATGTAGCATTCACGTAACATTCACATAGATTCACGTAGAATTCATGTAATATTCACTTAGCATTCATGTAGCATTCATGTAGCATTCACATAGCATTCACATAGCATTGACGTAGCATTCAAGTAAAATTTGCATATAATTTATGCAGCATTCTGACAGTATTCATGTAGTATTTACATTACATTCACCAACATTCATGTAGCAT
Source organism: Cheilinus undulatus (assembly GCF_018320785.1). NCBI lineage: Eukaryota > Metazoa > Chordata > Actinopteri > Labriformes > Labridae > Cheilinus > Cheilinus undulatus. Next base: position 1,177,241 of record NC_054884.1, on the reverse strand, counting down.
TCACATAGCATTTATGTAGCATTCACGTAACATTCACATAGCATTTATGTAGCATTCACGTAACATTCACATAGCATTCACGTAGAACTCATGTAATACTCACTTAGCATTGATGTAGCATTCAGGTAACGTTCAAGTAGCATACATGTAGCATTCACGTAATATTCACTTAGCATTCATGTAGCATTCACGTAACATTCACATTACATTAACGTAGAATTTATGTAACATTCACTTAGCATTCACATAACATTTATGTAGCATTCACGTAATAGTCACTTTGCATTCATGTAGCATTCACGTAACATTCAAGTAGCATACATGAAACATTCATGTAACATTCACTTAGCATTCACGTAGCATTCATGTAGCATTGACATAGCATTTATGTAGCATTCACGTAACATTCACATAGCATTCACGTAGAATTCATGTAATATTCACTTAGCATTCACGTAGCATTTACGTAAAATTCGTGTAACATTCACTTAGTATTCATGTAATATTCACTTAGCATTCATGTAGCATTCACATAACGTTCAAGTAGCATACAAGTAGCATACATGAAACATTCACGTAACATTCATGTAGCATTCACATTACATTCACGTAACATTCACTTAGCATTCACATAACATTCACGTAGCATTCACGTTATAGTCACTTTGCATTCATGTAGCATTCACCTTACATTCAGGTAACACTCACATAGCATTCACATAACATTCACGTAGCATTCATTTAACATTCACTAAGCATTCACATAACATTTACGTAGCATTCACGTAGCATTTACTTAGCAGCCACATAACATTCACGTAGCATTCACGTTATAGTCACTTTGCATTCATGTAGCATTCACCTTACATTCAGGTAACACTCACATAGCATTCACATAACATTCATGTAGAATTAATTTAACATTCACTTAGCATTCACGTTATAGTCACTTTGCATTCATGTAGCATTCACCTTACATTCAGGTAACACTCACATAGCATTCACATAACATTCATGTAGAATTAATTTAACATTCACTAAGCATTCACATAACATTTACGTAGCATTCACGTAGCATTTACTTAGCAGCCACATAGCATTCACGTAGCATTCATGTAGCATTCACGTAACATCCATGTAGCATTCATGTAGCGTTCATGTAGCATTCACATGTGAATACTCACATATTTTCATATTCATTGTGAATCATCATTCATCTGAACATGATTCCATGATTTTTTGTCTCTACCATGGGTGACTACATTGTGAGGTCAAAAGGTTTATGTTTTCTAGAAAGGATATGTGGTTTCATATAAAATTCTGTAGTTTTCTGCCTTGAAGTGTAACTTCTCCTCATCCACCACACCGTCGTAGCTCCGTGACCCTCTGACCTCCCAATGACCTGTTGCTTTGACAACAGCACTGTTTTAACTTTCACTAAGCATGAGGCTATGCTGTCATCATAATGATGACAGCATAGCCTCATCTAATAATCATATAAGATTTAATATGGAATAATATAATCATATTGCAGCCAGCCATTTCTATACTGCTTATCCTGTTTGGGCTGCTGGAGCCTATCCTAGCTGTCATAGGGCGAGAAATACAATCATATAAAATCATATAGAATCATTCAGTATCATATTCTGTGGTGCTGTTTCTACCTATACAGCTTTATTTTAATACCCTAACATTGTGATGCATATTTACGGTGGAAACGGGACAATACTTGCATTTTAAAGTGTATTAAGTAGTCCATGACCTGACATTCTCCTGCTATTGGGTTACTATAGTTTTTATTCTTTTTTTGTTTTTGTTTTTTTTTAAGAGAAGGAAAACAGTGAGGATTGGATTGTGGGTAATTCCTGCGATGGAATGATACATATGTGCATCATTAAAAGTTCTCTGAAGGACTCAGTCCTTGGAAATATTTTGAGGATCCATTAGAACATCAGAGCAGTCCTCCAACAGCAGTTGATGATGTGGTATTCTTCAAAGATGGCCGCCCCAGGATCTGTCCTTGGCTTTGAGAGACAGCATGTCTACATCTCAACAGGAAGTCTGCCAATTTAAACAAATTAGCCAAAAGTGGGGTGTTGTGGGCCATTTCTAGGGGTCATACTTGGTTGAACTAGTAGATTTTCCTTAAGAATTTGTGGTTCTTTGCTCTAAAGGATAAAAAACAGACTTTATATTTTAAAGCACTTAGTATCAATAATTATCAGTGTATTGGAAATGTTGTTTTACTTGGTGAAAGGAATTCTGGGTTTCATTTCATGACTTAATGGGAATTTTCAGCACATGAAAACAACCATGATAGTACTTACACCCATGATAATAATATTCTCTGTAATCACGATGGTATTTTTCATACAGTAATATCTCTAAACACAGACACAACATTCTGCTAGAATAAGAAAAACATTGAATTTGGTTTGAATCAGTTTGATGATATCCAAAGCAAAGGGAACCCCAAGTACTTTTTACTCTGTGAAGTTGGAATGAAAAGATGATAAATTATCTTTTCTTTCTTTGTGATTGTTTCAGAGACAAAAGTCAGCTTTCTGTAAAAAAAAAATAAATAAATAAATAAATAAACCTTCTGTCATTGAATGTTTGAAATGTGTTTTTTTGGCACTACCACTCCTGAGAGTCTCTTTATAAAAGCAGTCAGGGGGAGGGAAATGAAGATGACAAACAGGCACTCTTCTGCACGATTCCCTTTATCACTTTTACAAAATCCTGAAATAAAATACTTTATTCTCTCAAGAGACACGATACCATGAGATGTGGAACATTATCACAGTTTTTTCATCTTCTTTATACTGCTGAACCACATCCCAGTATAAAACACTGAGACATGCATCATTGTTAACACCAAGCTCTCTACCTTAACACACAACCTGACAGACCTGAGCATCCAGCTGATTCTCTCTACCTGCCAGCATACAGAGCACTGTGCACTGGTCTAGTGAGGCCACTTTCCCCATCTTTTCTCTGTCACTAGGTCATAATTTAATGAGAACAGCAGAGCTAAAACAGCTGCACAGAAACTGGTGCTTGTGGACCTCACTGAGGACAAAGAAAATCTCCACACAGGAAGACAGTTCGAGGCATTTTTACCTTTGGGAGACCCCCAAACAGACTGAGGCTTAAATACTGTTGCAACATATGTTCTACACGTTACATTTTTATAATTTTACATTCAGTTTTGTTCTTAGAAATGTTTGAGGTTCTGTACATTTGAACAATTTTGGATACTGGTACTACCTGGTAACTAACTAACTGGTACTTTGGGTGCTATAACACCCACTTCAACAGGTGGAAATGATAGTGAGAATTACAAAACTTTGTAGGGGTTCCTGAACTCTCTGTTCATCCTGAGAGGCCCCGGTATCGGGGGCAGCCCCTCCTTCTCCTGAAAGACACACAGAGTTTAAATGTGCACGGATATGGTCATGTGACACACTGTTTTAGTCCCACAAACCTTGGCTTGGCATTTTACAGGACATGTCTACTCCAAAAGTGTTTTTGTTTTTTTTTAATCCTCCACTTCTGCTATGTTCCGTCTTTATCTACTCAGTTCCAGTAACTTTTACAGGGATTTTTACACATCTGCTGAAATCTTTAAAGAGGTATCTTTACAGTGATGCCAAGCTTATTCATGTAGACCTTGTGGTTGCAGAGAAATATTCAGTTGTATTTGTATATGTGATTTTCTAGCTTGAAGCCAGTGTGTGTTCGGTTAGAAGCCTCTCTGACCCCTGAGACCATTGGTTATTCCTGGATCACAATGCTCGGAGGGCGCTGTGTGGGCGTGGGAAGTCAATGGGGCTCAATAATTCCTCCCTGCAGGGCTCTCCAACAGGTTAATCTGGCCAGGTGACCCTCTTTGTTCTCTTTGTAATCTTCAAGAAAGAGGAAACACATTTGTTGTTTTGTAGACAGCAGCTCTTATAAATGAAAATAACCTTTGACCTGGATTCTCGCTCATGGCCACCACTCATATATTCAAATGTCAGCCAGTAGATTTGGCTTGTAGTAGAGTACGTCCATCTACCAGTTTAACACTATTTACACTATAGACAGGACTCAGAGACTCAAATGGTAAATCAACATGAGCTAGTAACAGGCTTTTAATTTTGTCTGACTACTTGGAGCACTTTTTTATCCTATCCACACACTGATGATGAGGCTGCTATAGAGAGAGGCCATCAGTATACTCTCATCACATCCACACACTGATGATGAGGCTGCTGTAGAGAGAGGCCATCAGTATACTCTCATCACATCCACACACTGATGATGAGGCTGCTGTAGAGAGAGGCCATCAGTATACTCTCATCACATCCACACACTGATGATGAGGCTGCTGTAGAGAGAGGCCATCAGTATACTCTCATCACATCCACACACTGATGATGAGGCTGCTATAGAGAGAGGCCATCAGTATACTCTCATCACATCCACACACTGATGCAGCAGTGGGATTAGTTTGAGGTTTAATATCCTACCTAAGGATCAACATGTGACTTTAAGAGCTTGGGACTGAACTTTTGATCTTCCAGTAGAGATGACTGACTGTACTTAGTCACAGTAAAACTCTTCTTATTTGTGTATTATTAAAAAGTAAATCCTTCCCCCATACACTGCATTCAGAAAGTATTCAGGCCCCCTGATTTTTCCAGGGCTCTGGCTGGCCCCCTCTCAGACATTCTCCTGTGTAGTCTTAGCTGTGTGTTTATGGTCATTGTCGTGTTAGAGGGTGAACCTACGGCCCAGTCTCAGATCCTGAATGCTGTGGAACAATATTGGATTGGTATATCTCAGTTCTTGTCTCCATTTAGCTGTCCCTCAACCCTGACCAGTCTCTCAATCCCTGCTGCTGAAAAACACCCCCACAGCATGATGCTGCCACCACCATGCTTCCTTTCTGGGATGGTATTTGGTACGTGGTGAGCGGTGCCTGGTTAACTCCTTTCCTCACATCTCAGGCCTCTTTTTTATCCCTTTTCCATCATGGCTTGAGTTTTCTCCTCCTCTGTGCTGAACTGCTGCCAAGCTAAAGTGTCATGAGATGCAGATCAAATTACCAAGGAGCATAGATTACATATATTTCCCAACTCCTCCTTGATTGCGGCTTATTTCTTATTTGTTTAGGGATTCCCTGAAAGTTCCTAAATCAAACATCTCATTTCAGAGACAAGTCTCAGAGGGATTGTTGAACAAGCTAAACACCTACCATGTAAAACAAATAAACTTGAGCTGAACTGTCCCTCGAAATCCATCACAAAACCCTCAATTATCATCAACAGCAGTGATTCACGCCCGCCTGCTCGCTGCTGTTGGCTCTGACGGGCGGCTGCATTAATATTCCTGCAGAAGTGAACCTTTTCCTCGCTGGTGTGTCAGAAGCCGGTCTTTAAGGATGACTCAGAGATTCAGAGCAGAAAGAACCGAGACGTCTGCGTGAGCCGGGCTGCAGGAGTCGAGTGTTAACAGTAAAATGAGGAGAGAAAAGAGGGAGGAGAGGAAAAGAGGAGCGTAGAAGCGTTTGTCAGGAGTTATGAGGCTTCGATCTCCCAACACTACAAGCCTCAATAAATCGGCTCAGTGATTTAAAAGCCTTGTAGACTGTTGTAGCAGCAAATGGAATCATATTTCGCCTTTATAGAGGAAAGAAGAAGAACTATGAGGATGTTAGCCTGGGTGAGACGGAGCAGCTTCGTCGTGTGGTGGTCCGTACCCGATGCCAGGATCATTCTGAGGAGTTCAACAGCAGAGGCAGAGGCACATCAATGCTGAACTGTTGTCCAAATGTTCTACAGCAGGGGCCGGGTTCAGGATTCAGGACTAACCTGAGGGTCTAACAGGGTCACCTTTTTAACCAGAAACTGTCAACCTCATTTCACCAGTAATAATAATTAGACTAACAGTTTTAAATTTTGAATCATATTTGACTTTCAATTTCATGATTACAAATTTTATTTCATATTTTGTCCTTTTAACCTCATGATTTTAACTTTCTTTCTGATATATTTGCCTTTAAAAACATTATTTTTTCATTTAAATTTCATGTTTTGACCTTTTTGAACTAATAAATTTACTTTTCTCAGATTGTGAGCCTTTAAACTTATCTTTTTAAATTTTTAAATGTCAAAATCATTTATCAGCAGTGCTAAGTGTTTTAAAAATATTTTATTACTGGTGAAATGAGGCTGAAAGTTTCTGGTTAAAAAGGTGACCCTGTTAGGCCCTCAGGTTAGTCCTGAATCCAGAATCCGGACCCTGCTGTGACTGAGTTTGACACCCCTGATCTAAGAGGTCAAACTATGGGATTATGAAGTCAAAGTTTGGAGCTGAAAATATGAGATAAGATACAAAATAACAGGTTAAAAAGGTCAAAATATGGATTAAAAATTAGAATTCAGATTTTGTGACTTAACAAGGACATCTTAAATCATCAGGATAAGTTCACATTTTTATTCTTATGGAAATCTGCAGACTGATGGGACAGTTAGAACAGAAATATCAGATCATCTTGGGGGCCAGATTTAACTGTTCCACGGGCCGGATTTGGCCCCCGGGCCTCGAGTTTGACACCCCTGTTCAACAGTGATTGATAGTAGGGAAAGTATCAGACATGTGCTGAGGAGAGGAAGAAGTCAATCAAGACTGCAAGACTGTGAAAACGTCAGAAAAACTTTGGAAACCAGACTTTGATTATGAGACAGGTAGATATTTTTTAGACATCGAGAGAAGTTTGCTCGCCTTTTCTGCTTAAAAAAAAAACTAATCGAATGTTGGGAAACTGGGACATCTTTTTACTTTTTCACTGCCATGGAGCCTCAGCTGTTCTTGATACCATTTATGTATTTTTACTAGACTCATATCCAAGTAAAAAGGTTAGTACTGGTAGAACTAGGGCTGTAAATCCCCATTTTAATCATGATATAATCTTATATCTAATCTTTGGATTTGTGCAGAAGGCAAACTCTGCTACCATACGACTTAGACTCGACTCATGTCCATCAATTGGCCCGCATGGCAAACATATTTATAACTTAGAGCTGGTATTGTGTCAGAGTTGGCCTGAAATCCTATTCAGCACTAATGGATGTATTGATCCAGACTGTAGTAAAGTTAGCCCCCTAATCTCCACCATCAGCCTCGTAGACACGGTCCGGCCCGTCACATGTGGGTATCTATACATCTGCTGTCTGAAGGACGCTGCTGTTTGCACTCCCATTATTCTTCAGTAACATCTCTTCTCCATCTGACAGCCTGTGTCTTTATCTCCCGTGGCGTGCTTCATGTTTATGCACGCGTCACTGCTTTCTGAGGGCTTCTTACCATTTAGCACCTTTTTCAGCCGCGAGGTGTCACCTCTGATGTTACGCTGCGGAGACAAACACACAGTGACAAGTTGAACTCCAGGTTTCCTCCTTCTAATGGAGGATCCTAAATCAACAGAGAGGTTTTCTATAAGAGGAGGCATCTTTCTGAGCAGGGTTGCAAATTAGAACAAAATTAATGATCAGACAGAGGAGGAAAGACAAGTTATACCGCAGATTTCTCTTAAATCAACAAGCAGATTGTTATCAAAGTGCAGAAGAGGCCAGCATGAATCAGACTGAGGCAGTAATGGAGTAAATGTCATGGTGCTGAAGCTGCAGACCTTTGGATCATCAGATATCAGGACTGTCCTCATGAGGACGCGGTCTTTACAGCTGCTCTAATAAAGGAGAAAGACCTACAGTAGTACAGGGTTGTCAAACTCATGGCCCGGGGGCCACAATGAGGTCTGCAGATTTCCTCCAGTATAAAAACGTCAACTTAAGCTTTGATTTAAAATATCCTTATGTAATAAACATTTTGATAAATAGTTAAATAAATTAGATAAAAAGTCAGGATGTAAAAAGGAAATTCATAATTGTGTTTTCATAGTTTTGATTTTGTACATCACAATTATGAATTACACTCATGATTTTGACTTTTCATCTCCTATTTTCACCTTCAAGGTTCACAGTTTTAAATTTTTGGTCGTATTTTGACTGTTTTGACTCCAAACTTTGACTTTTAATCCCATATTTTGACATTTTAGAATTTCAGTTGGAAAGTTTGGCTCATAATTTTGCCTTTTAAATGCATGATTTTGAATTTTATCTCATATTTTGACCTTTTTAACTCATTCTTTTTAATATTATCTCACATTGTGACATTTTAAACTCCTAACTTTGACTTTTAATCCCATATTTTGACATTTTAGACTCAGTTCATAATTTTGCCATGTTTTTTTTGCCTTTTAAAAACTCATGGTTTTGACTTTTATCTCATATTTTGAAGTTTGAAGCATGACTGCAGATTTCTATTCAAACATTTGCCCTTAAAAACAGTTATTACGACATTTAACCCCTTAAAGCCTGTTAAACCAAATAATATCTAGACATTTTTAATTTTTTCTAACTGAAATATTTGTTTAACCTCCTACCCAAATCCAAAAAAAGAAAAATTGCCATAAAATTACATACATATTTTTTTGTATCACATTTGATACATTAAGGCATTTTGTAGGGCTTTTTTATAATTCATCTGCCTGTGTTAAAAATAATTTTAAGTAATTTATTGATCATTTTGATTAGATAGAGTTCCCATAAAAGTGTGTATCAAATATGATACAATAGGCATTTAGGGGTTAATTTCATTTTTGACCTTTTGAACTGTTAAGTTTGATTTTTTTAATCTCAGATTTTGAGCCTTAAACTTATGATTTTGACTTTTGTTAAAACTCGAAATGTGTTTTTTTATTAATAATAAGTTATTTTTCCATAATTCATTACTGACTAAAATGAGGTCGGCCGTTAAAATGTTGACCCTGTTTGGCTCTCAGGTTAGACCTAAATTCAGAATCCGGCCCCTGCTGTGACTGAGTTTGACACCCTGGCTGTAGTACGTCTAAAATCTGCACATTTTCCAAAGTGCTAAATTATACTGTGAGGCTCAATCAATGCACGGTTGCTCCTGATTGAGTTTAAAACACTATTCAGAAGAAAAGATGGGCCAAATGTATGCTAATATTTCTGACATCTGTGATAGATGTCACTTTGGGAAGGCTGCCCTGGGTCACACGTTCGGGTCACGCCCACAGATTGTCCCTCTTTGACATCTTCAGCTGGTCCTCTACACCGATGGCCTTGTTCTGGTGCTCCAAAGCTTTTCTAAAGCTCCCATCTTCTCTGCATCAGGCTGTTATGTTTGGTTCGTTAGTAGCTAAGAGAATCTTTCTGGGGGAATGGAAAACTGCCAGCGCTCCTTGTTTGGCTGGATGGGTTAGAGAATTATTGTCAGGTAAAGGCTCTGCAGCCTTAAACGAGGGTTTTAGAAGAGTGTCTGGGCCCAGTCTTTAGATATCGTCATGCTTTCACCTCTTCATTGTAGTTCCTGCCGGGTGATGTGTAATTTAGTGATATCCTCTGTCACACGCTTCAAGGAGGCTGAAGCTTCGCTGCATTTTTCTCTGCAGAGTCTGACTGTTGTTTTTTTTTTTTTGCTCATGTGTTATTGCTCTGTCATGTTTTTGTTGGGATAATGGTCCTGTTAGTCTCTTAATGTGTATTTGTCTTATAACATAATAATAATTTTTAAAGAAGCATTTTTTACCAGAATAGGAATTTCCTGCAATGATTGCTGGGTTCATTCATCTCTTGTCAGCGTACTCCTGAACTAGAGGCAGATTTTACAGCGCTGATAGTTTTTGATGCATGTGATTGTTCTTTACCATTCAGAAAATATGCGCTGAAACAAGCCGTTCTCAGATGTTTCCCTTATGATGTCATGTGGGGAGTTAGTCCCGCCCCCAGGTTTGGTTGGCTCAGCAAAGATTTTTAGGCTTTAGGCCACTTTTTCCTCACTCTAAGTCCCTCTACAGCTCCCTGTCACTAATGGAGAACAAAAAAAAGCATCACTTTTTTAGAACATTACAAAAATGTCTTTGGTGAAAACCCTGATGTTTGATAAAGTCTGACACACTGTCATTATATTCCTCAACATTTTAAGTATGAAAGAGTAATATATAACTGATTAATGTGATATATTTACAGTATATATATATATTTATATTTATTCTCATCCTATGTATTCATTTATTTATTTCACCTTGTCTTTTAGAGATATATATATATATATATACATTATGTATTGTCTTATATTTTTTGTATTAATAATGCCTTACTGTATGTTTTGTTTTTGATATTTGCATAATAGCTCTCAATGTGTGTTTTATTTTTGTTTTGTTTTTTTTTTTGTTTTGTTATTTGTGATTGTTTGAGTTTAATTGTAAAAATTAAACATTCAATAAAAGAAAAAAAAATGGTTGGCCCTCCCCACTTGGAGAAAAGTTCCGCCCTCCTCTCAGCAGGCAGGATCAAGAGAGCCACATTCATAAAATTACATCAATTTCCTGAGAGGGGCGGAGTCAGAGGCGGAGTCAGACAGCTCATTAACATTTAAACCACAGACACAGAAACAGCTCGTTCTCAGGAAGGCTGAAACAGAGGGGCTTTTAGACATGCAGACATCCAAAACTGGAGTGTTTTTTTCAGTAACAAACTTCACAGTCATGTTTTAGGGACCTCTGAGACCGATATAAACTTGTCTGAAAGGGTCAAATATGCGACCTTTAAAAGAACAGCCATAGTTTCTAGGGATGCACAATATTATCAACACAATATCAGCAGATATTAGCCTCAGATATTAGTATTGGCAGATATGAAAGGTATGCCAATATAACAACTGTACATGTCTGCAGTATCTGTCTTATATCAGTCTTAGATATCAGAAAGCTTGCATCAGTACCATCAGGTATGGGAGGCCGTCTACCCACACACAGCTCAGCTTGACTGAGCCCCTCTTTGCTCAAGAGGACTTGTTTTTTAAAACAAAAAAATATGTATATCTGTGTTAATATCAGCTAGAATGAGTTTAGAAATATTGGCTGCAAAAATCTATTTTCATGCATCTCTAATAGCATGGTTTTAAAACACTGGGTATTGATAATGATGAAAAAACAGAACAGAGAAGAAGTGGGCAAAGCCTCACAACTCTCTGATGGCCAGCAGGGGGCGTCTGCTAATTAATGGAAAATGAACCGTGAACCAAAAATCAACAGAGTTCTCCTCTGCTAGTGTCAGGATTCATCACTAATCATCACTTCACACACACACAGATGAAAGACATAGCTCCAAATGTCAAGTCACTTCTAATTAACGCTGAGCCTCGTCGTCCCTTCTTCCTCTGCACCGCTGCTTTAAATAACGCCTGCTTTAAAATACTATTTTAAGGATGCCAGTGGTGAAATGATCTATCCCATCTGGACTTTACTCCTCGAAGCTTCAGCACCTCAAGAATCTACCCCTGCACTTTCACTTATGGTGTGTGGGGAGGTGTTTTATGTCAGACACATCCCTAGGTCACCCCCTCCCTGCATTATGTGGAAGAGATTCAGAAACACTGAAACGTTTGGCTTCATTATCTGCTGTCTCTCCTCCTCAGGGAGAGCTAACCATGACCAGCGACATGGAGAACCTCCAGAACGCCATCTTCCTGGACCTGGTTCCTGACAGCTGGACGAAGCGGGCCTACCCCTCCATGTCCGGCCTCGCTCTGTGGTTCACAGACCTGTTAGCCAGGATCAGGGAGCTGGAGTCCTGGTCAGCTGACTTCGTTTTACCCGCTGCCGTTTGGCTCGCTGGCTTCTTCAACCCGCAGTCCTTCCTCACCGCCATCATGCAGGCCATGGCTCGCAGGTACGACGAGTTTAAGTTAGGATGTCGAGGGAGAGGTGGAGGATATTCTAGAGGAGTCCGAGAGGATGCTGTGGATGAAAAATGTGAATATTGAACACAAAACTGATTTAAACAGAGGGACAGGAGAAGGTAGGGAACACCTGGACTGATTTAAAGAGGTGGATGACCTTACTTACCTTACTGTGAAGTTTGGGCTTTAGATTTATTGGTTACAGCAGGGTGTTAAACTGAATCACAGCAGGGGCCGGATTCTGAATTTAGGTCTAACCTGAGGGCCTAACAGGGCCAAGAATTTACAATAAACAGCCACCCTCGTTTTTATCAGTAATGAATTATGGAAAAATAACTTATTACTAATAAAAAACATGTTTCGAATTTTAATAAAGGTCAAAATGATAAGTTTAAGACCCAAAATCTGAGAGAAAAAATCAAACTTATCAGTTCAAAAGGTCAAAAGTGAAAATAAATGTCTTAATAACTGTTTTTTTAAAGGCAAATGTTTGAAATAGAAATTTGCAATCATGTTTCAAATGTCAAAATATGAGATAAAATTCAAAATCATTCATTTTTAAAACAAACAACAAAGCAAAATTATGAATTGTCTAAAATGTCAAAATATGGGATTAAAAGTCAAAGTTTGGAGTCAAAAAGGTCAAAATATGACCTAAAACTTAAAATTGTGAACCTTGAAGGTGAAAATAGGAGATGAAAAGTTGAAATCATAAATGTAATTCATAATTGTGATATACAAAATCAATAATATGAAAACATGATTACGTAAACACGGATTTCCTTTTTACATCCAGACTTTTATGTTATTCATTTAACTCTTTATCCTTTATTTATAAATCCCAAAGAACAGTCTTAAAACACATAAAAATAGAGATATTGATTTAAACTTCAGGTTTTTGTCCTGTACAGGGATGCTTTTAAAATAATTAATGTCTGAGATGTCCCAGCAAAAACTCACAACTCCAGTGATGTTTACATACAGGTGTATCTACACCGCGCTCCAAATTATTATTCAAATTATGTTTTTCTCTGATTTTCCTAAATTTTCAAGTCATCAACTGTTAGAGCATAATTCACATTTTAGTGAACAAACCTCCCAGTGACAACAATTGTTTTTCAGAAATGAAAAAAACTCTAGTTCCTAACATTTTATAGGTTATAAAGAACTGGAAATGTTCATTTGTTGAATCTGCAGCATTAGGAGGTCATATTTACTGAAATCAAAGCTATTTCAATCAAAAACATCTTAACAGGCCAAGTTCCATGTTAACATAGGAGCCCTTCTCTGATATCACCTTCACTATTCTTGCATCCATTGAACTTGTGAGTTTTTGGAGAGTTTCTGCTTGAATTTCTTTGCAGGATGTCAGAATATCCTCCCAGAGCTGCTGTTTTGATGTGAACTGCCTCCCACCCTCATAGATCTTTAGCTTGAGGATGCTCCAAAGGTTCTCAACAGGGTTAAAGGTCAGGGGAGGATGGGGGCCACACCATGAGTTTCTCTCCTTTTATGCCCATAGCAGCCAATGACACAGAGGGATTCTTTGCAGCATGAGATGGTTCATTGTCATGCATGAAGATCATTTTGCTACAGAAGGCACGGTTCTTCTTTTTGTACCATGGAAGAAAGTGGTCAGTCAGAAACTCTAGATACTTTGCCGAGGTCATTTTCACATCTTTAGGGACCCTAAAGGGATCTACCAGCTCTATCCCTATGATCCCGGCCTAAAACATGACTCCGCCCCCTCCTTGCTGATGTCACAGCCTTGGTGGCCATCCACCAACCATCCACTACTCCATCCAGAGTGCAGCAGCATGGAGCAGGTCTTGGTCATGTGACCAGATCAGAGTTAGTCAGACTGATTCATCACTATAGTTAACATGGTTCCCTTTTTTGTCTGACAGGAACGAGTGGCCTCTGGACAGCATGTGTCTGCAGTGTGACGTCACCAAGAAGAACCGAGAAGACTTCAGCTTACCCCCTCGTGAAGGCGCGTACGTACACGGGCTGTACATGGAGGGAGCGCGCTGGGACACACAGGTACCCGAGCCATTCACTGATTCTGTGTTAAGCTGACAGACGAAACAATGTGCTGATTCTGACGTCTGTTCTCCAGGGAAACTCGACTCACAAAGTCAGAAACACTTTGATTCTCCGTGTACAGAAATATCCCTTTACAGTGTTAGTACAGCACGCCAACATGAGGCGAGCTCACCTCAGTGTGCATCTTTAACTGAGTCAACTAAAGGAAGCTGAATATTTTAGCCCCAGGGTCCTCCTTACTCCCTTTGTGGCTTAATTTTCTGCTTTGCATCCCGCCTGCGTTCAGCTCTCGGTGCATTTTTCAGCTTCCCAGAGCTCTATCTGTCTCCATACGTACAGCTCGTGTATAGGCGGCTGGCTTTCACTCAGCATCCCTGTAGACTTCTTAATTAGGGAATGTGCCGAGTGTGCACTTGAACACTTAGATCGCCCTTTAGAGGAGCGCTTCCTCTTTTCTTCATTAAACTTGGAGACACTCACAAATAGACAGGTGGACAGACGGGCCGGGCTTCTCCCCGCACCTCCTCCTCCTCCTCCTGTCTTTGTGTCCTCCTCTCAGCCCCGGGGCCGGCTCCGTGTCTGCGGCCCCGAGCAGCAGAGAGGAAGCAGCGCTCCATCTGGACACAGCTCTGCGCAGCAGTAAAAGTCAAAGATTTATGATAAACTCTCTCATCTTTATTAATGAAGCTCTCCTTTTATTCAGAGAGGCTTCAGACATCAAAGACAGCAGGATCCTGTATGATAAACACCGTGTGTGCTGAATAGATGGGATAGAAATGCTGACGTTACACAGCAGGAAGTGTGAGAGCGTGTGATTCACCACTCAAAGCCACCAGAACAAAACAAAGACAACGGTACGCTTACCATATCATTATGAAGATTATGTACAGCGCAGATGAAAGTGTAGAAAACACGCTTCCATCTAAACCTCATCTAAGCGCTGGAGTACAGACGTTTGACACAACACTGCTGTCGCTACAGACCTGTTTATAAATGTAGACTCACACCTTTAAATAAAAAACACAATAGAAATGACTGGTGGTGTATCAGCATCAAGCACAGGGATGGTAACCTTTGGTTACCATGGAAACCACATTTATTTTATCCTCATAGCTAGAAGGCCAAATTACTACAAAGCCTTAAAACCAGGGTGTCAAACTGAATCACAGCAGGGGCCGGATTCTGAATTTAGGTCTAACCTGAGGGCCTAACAGGGCCAAGATTTTACAATAAACAGCCACCCTCGTTTTTATCAGTAATGAATTATGGAAAAATAACTTATTACTAATAAAAAACATGTTTCGAATTTTAATAAAGGTCAAAAATGAAATTAAATGTTGTTATAACTGTTTTTTCAAGACAAATGTTGGAAATAGAAATTTGCAATCATGTTTCAAATGTCAAAATATGAGATAAAATTCAAAATCATTCATTTTTAAAAGGTAAAAAAGAAGGCAAAATTATGAATTGAGTCTAAAATGTCAAAATATGGGATTAAATGTCAAATTTTGGAGTTGAAAATGTCAAAATGTGAGATAATATTAAAAAGAATAAGTTAAAAAAGTCAAAATATGAGATAAAATTCTTGATCGACAGCCAATCAGATCCTCCAGTTCAGTGCCCGTGAAATTTTTTTGGGTCTACCACTTGACTTTTTTGTTCCATAACCCTCAGGATCTTTTAGAAATTCAGAATGACGGTCTTACAGCATCTTACCTCAGCAGCGATGGTGTGTTGCGAGAGGCCTGGCTTATGCAGCTCAACAATCTGACCACGCTCAAAGACAGAGAGCTTTTTGCCATTGCCATCAGGAGGTCATGACAGTGAGAATACCTGACAGAAAGTCACATTGAATCCACATTTTTGTGCAGGTTTTGGCTTTTAAAGGCTGTGGTCTTAAACTTTTGATCAGCTGACAAACGGCCTATTTCAGTTTCATTTTAAAGCTCTTTTTAGAACCTTATTAAGATCCAACAGTGCAAAATGTGAATTCTTGCAATTTTTCAACTGGTCTTAAGGTTTTGATCAGGAGTGTATTAATTCAACGTGATGGTCTTCCACGAGCTGCAGCGTTTAGAGTGTGTTGCAGTAAAATGCTAAGTTCAAGGACCGTGGTTAATCGTGACGATCGCCTCATCCCCAGTCACAGGTTAGCATGCAAGTCTTTAGCAGCTGTTAGTAGTGACGCTCTGACAGCAGGACAATCCCACGGACAAATCCCCCTGTTCAACCAACAGGACCAGATTTAGGGAACTAGACTAGTCCATGTTGGACAGTCCTGCTGACCAGGTTCTAAGTAATGTTAACCTGTTGCTGTCTTTTTTCTTTTTAAGTAGCACCTGTGCAATGAGAGCAGAGCAAATCCCTCAATGGATTGCACATTTCATCAGAATCCCTCCAGGGTCTGAGTGAAAATAATCCATGAGCATCTCTTCCAAACCATCTCTGCTCAGTTGTTTTGTTCTGGATGGTCATGCTAACCTGTCCAGGTAAGCATGAACAGGGCCAAAGAGGAAACACCCACTAGTTTAGAAACAGCTCCACATAATCTAGATGTAAAATTGCCCCTCATTTTCTCCTGTTAATAAGCCCCAAGGCTGGCATACTTCAGCATTTTTACACTTTTTTACTCCAAATTTCCAGGGCCCTAAAGTAATTTCTCTCAGTATGATGTTATTTAAACAATAAAAGTCTGTTAGTGTAAGGATGGTGACTAAAGTGTCATTAATCTTGTTTCTAATGATCCCTCCTGGCCTTCTTAAAAACACACATCATTTGTATTTATACCCAAACACACATAAAGTTACTCGTCTTTAATACCTCTTCAAAGTTTTATAACGAATGCAGATGCAATTAGGGCTTTGTCCTCGGAGCTTTCCAAAGTCGTCGGGATTTACATTCATTCCTGAAAGTCAGTGTGCATGCATGCTGAAAGTAGTGTTTGTCAGGCGCTAAGTGTAGGAGGATTAATTAATGAGACAGAGCGCTCTGTTTCAGCCTGTTTACGGAGACTCTGTGTTCTGAGGCAGGACGCTCACTCTGACGACTTTCAACACTTTTCAAGGGTACCAGTGTGTGTGTTGGCGTGAGTGTGTGTCCTGTAAACGGGGAGTCCAACGCTACTCCAGCCAGCTAAGATTAGTCAAACATCTATTTTTCTCTCCTCCAACAAAGGAGCGTTATTAAAGGCAGCCTCAATGGGAAGTACAGTGTCTGAGGAAGTTTTCGCTGCACCTCAAACTCATTTAGAACTTCGCTCTGCTCTGTGAAGACTTTCTGTCTGTGCTTGACTGGCTCGTCATCCACCCACACACTTCCTCCCCTATTCTCTCCCCTCGTCCCCCCTCCTCCCTCCCCCTCCTCTCTCCTACCCTCTAACTTTTCTTTCTCTGTCTCAGACTGGCCTGATTGTTGACGCACGGCTGAAGGAGCTCACCCCGACCATGCCGGTCATCTTCATCAGAGCGGTTCCTGTGGACAAACAGGAGAGCAGGAACGTGTACCAGTGTCCCGTCTATAAGACCCGACAGAGAGGGCCGACCTACGTTTGGACCTTCAACCTGAAGACCAAAGAAAACCCGTCAAAGTGGACTTTAGCCGGAGTGGCTCTGCTGCTGCAGATCTAAGAGGAGCTCTGGTTCTAGAGCAAACAGGGTCTAAAGTTTGGTTTATACTGAACCAGAATTGCAGATTGACTGTCAAAGCAGAACTTTGTATTATACAGCATTAGAGATCTACACTCAGGGTTTTTGCTGCAACTACTATACCGTGTCTGGATGGACATACATTTAAGACAGCTACTGTTGTGGATAAGTTTACTGACTTTATATAAGCCTCCACTTCCACTGCTGTATCCTGCGTACCTGAAAACTGTCAAAGAATTTAATCCTTTAGTAGTGATTAATCCCTGAAAATCTGTAGCTAGGAGTTGTGCCAGCTCGTAGCAGATGATGAACATATGACTGTTGTATTGACTGTATAGCCATCATCTAAAGGTGTTTCACATTCCACCTTGTCTGCTTTACTCTATGCTTTCACATCAGGTCGCTCTGTGCCACACCTGTCCCTCTTCTCAGTCTAATACAGTAGGTGTTGGTACACATGTAGTCGGTCTCCAGGTCTGCCAAAAAGAATAAAAAATAGGCAACCACTGGAGTCTAGGTTTATGTGCAGACAACAGAGTCCATCCTGCAACAGCACTCCTCCTAATTTCACATCTATGTATCTATGCAGAAAGTACAAATACAAAGACGAGACTGTAACCCTGAGTAATAGGTATGACTCGGTATAGTCGGGGTCCAGACTCCTAAATGCCCTCTCTGTAAAGAGGGCACATAGTGTACTGAGATAATTTTGGTTATGAATTGGCTCTCACTTATGCTATACAAACTAAGATAAGTAAGAAAAGCCAAAATACTTTCTCTACATCAGAGTAGATGATCATCTGGAACAAAGTGGATCAGTCTAGAGCGCGGCGCCATGGTGTGCAGCCCAGATCAGCGGGGAAAGATCATGGGAGAACTGCAAGTTCACACAGGAATAGTATGTCAACAGTGGACTATTTTACCTTTGTGTTTCATTTATCATCCGTTCTGGTTTAAGTCCATGATGTTATTGCTTCCACCATTGGGTGAGGACATTAGAAAGTTAAAAGGTTAATGTTTGCTTAAAGAATCTGTGGTTTTATGTCAAATTCTTTAGCTAAAAGTCTTCAAAAGTTAACTTTTCCTCATCAATGGCGATGTTGTAGCTCTGTGACCCACTGACCTCTCAGTGACCCTTTGCTCTCGCTGCGGGATGAGTCGTAATGTTGATATAGAGATGATGTATGAACAGGAGTCAGTGCATTGTGTTTTATTTTGAAAGAACCAGATATACTCCGTTGTGACTTCCTCTTCTGGAGCTTCCTGATCAACAAGTATTGATGCGGTTTGGCGGCGGCTGGTGCTGAAAATAGACCTGCAGCGTATCTCGAACGAAGTGTCACTCCAGGCACGTCCCGCTGCAGGTCTTGAGCGCCGGCTGTGGAAGTGCTCTGATAGACGAGAGAAGGAGCGATTTACTCCGCAGTATGATTTGCCAGTGGTTCGCGGCGCATTTTCTGTATGTGGAAATTGGAGGTAAATGTCTCTCGTCTGTTCACGTCATATCTGTGAATCATGGACCCGTTTAACCCTGTGATCTGCATGGTCCATGTGGAAGCAGGATGACGGCTGTTTTTGGTGTTTTAAAGAAAAAATAAGCATCAATATTAGCAGGATGGACTTTCCACACTTCTTCTTGGCGGATTTTCAAACCAACTATGTACATCTGTGGAGGAAGAAGCGGCTCCTCAAAGCTTTGAAAATGAATAATCAGCAGTTTAAAACTGTTGAAATCAGCCATGAACGGTTTGTTTGACCCTGATTGAACTCTTTTGTTGAAGTCATAAAAATGCTAGTGCTCTGTTTGTGCTTTTATAGAGACTTGGTGTGTCTGTGAGTCACTATGAGGAGGTGTTTTTTTAGCTGGAGCCAGTCACAGAATAAATTAAACTTTGGGCTGATTTCACACATTTTACTGAGCAGAAAAACTACCTATGCTGTGTGCACGTTTTCTGGAATCATAATCACGTCTTCACTGATTATTTAAAGTTGTATTTTTGTATTTTAACACTAATTGTGATTCCTTCTTGGAAACTTCCAGAATAAAGATGCTTTATCGTGTCTTCCCAGATTGTGAGTTTGGTTTTATTTCCCATCCCTCTACAATATATTCCATTTAATGCCAATCTGCAGCCGTTCTCCTATCTCCTATTTCCAGTCTGCCGCTCTCCTCCAACTCTTCAGAGCTGCTCTCTCCTCTTCCTCTTCTCTTCTTCCTCCTCTCTGAGATTAAACAACGCTCCGAAGCAGAAAGTGTGTCGTCTCACACAGATATCCCTCCTTGTCGGGTACAGTAGACGCAGTATAACCCGGCTCTGCTCGGTCTCAGTCCAGGATCTCTTGGAGAGCTCTAACGATGCACTCAGAGACCAAGAGCAGAGAGGAAGAGGAGGAGAGTCATGATGCAGCATTTATGTACAAATCCTTAATTCCTGCACACGTTGGGCCTGTGTGAACCTGTTCACTACACATGAAGCTGCAGCCTGGGACATATTCTGGTCTGTGGAGCAGCAGTGCTGCTGAAGTCCTCTGCAGCACAATCTCTGAGTTATTGTCACTGTAAATGTCCAACGCTGGAGTTTCTGCTGCTGATAAAAGTCATTGTCTTCAGCTCTGGTTTTCTTTAATATTATCAGCAATATTACAGCTGACAGGCTGATGTCTTATGTAGACTGGGGGTCGTAAAAAAATAGTCAGACCCCCCCCCATCCGGAGCTTTCAGCGTCAGACACACAGTCTAACAGCGATACACAAAAATGCACCATAGAGAAGTCATTACAGAGCTGGTACTTCTGGCCAATAGTCAACATCCAGGTCTGTGAGGACCAAGGACCTGAAGACTCTGACTTTAGTCTGCATGCTGAACTACTTTCAGGCCAAGTCTGAGGTTGATCTCAGCCTCACAGTCAGCAGATGGATGGAGTACGCTGCCAAGGTAGGTGAACGTGCTCCCACAGTTCAGACACAGATTCTATGGCAGTATTTGAGGCGTCCCTGAATGCCTGGATCTTTGTTCAGCCTCCTCACTCAGCAAGTTAAGAGGTCACACCACAGCATCTCAATTGGATTTAAGTCCAGACTTTGACTTGGCCACTCCAAAACCTTCATTTAGTTTATTCTGATCCATTCAGAGGTGGACTTGCTGGTGTGTTTGGGGTCGTTGTCCTGCTTCATAACCCAAGAGCTCTTGATCTTGAGGTCATGAACTGATGGCCGGACATTGGCCTTCAGGATTTTCTGGTAGACAGCAGAATTCATGATTCCATCAATCACAGCAAGTGGTCCAGGTCCTGAAGAAGCAAAGCAGCCCCAGACCATCACACTGACACCACCATGTTTGACTGTTGATGATGTTCTTTTTATCAAATGCTGTGTTATTTTTACTCCAGATGTAACGGGACACACACCTTCCAGAAAGTTCTACATTTGTCTCGTCAGTCCACAGAATATTTCTCCACTCTTGCTCTCTTGGAGTCATTTTGGTTGGCTGACCACTCCTGGGAAGGTTCACCACTGTTCCCAGTTTTCTCCATTTGTGGATAATGGCTCTGACCATGGTTCTCTGGAGTCCCAAAGCCTTGGAAATGTCTTTGTAACCTTTTCCAGTCTGATAGATTTCAGTCTCTTTGTTTCTCATTTGTTCTTGAATCTCTTTGGATGGTGGCGTGATGCGTTTCTTTCTGAGATCTTGTAGCCTACTTCACTTTGTCTGACAGCTTCTATTTAAGGGATTTCTACATTCAACTAATCTGGAGGTAATCAGGCCTGGGTGTGGCCAGTGAGACTGAACTCAGCTTTCCAAGAACTGTGGTTAATCCAGTGTTTCCCAAACATTCATTTAATTGTGGCGGACCGCCACAAATAAATTAGGCCCGCCAAAAATAGATTCTGGCGCTACCTGTTCGCCCTCGCTCTGTGAATGTAGAGTGCTGTTAAAATTAATTTATCGCAAATATCCGGGTATAAATTATGTGGAAGTTTTGAGCCGTCAGCATGCATTTCTCACTGGAGACTTCTCCCATTGTCCCTGAATGCATCTCTTAAGGCAGAGAGCTGTCTTTCTCTCTGACGCCCATCTGGAAAGCTGTGCACATGCGCGTAAGTGTATCAGCGGCGAGAGAAGCAGGGGAGAGGAAGGTAAACAGAGCAGCGTGGTGAGTTAGCGGCTAGTTAGATCTCTTTTAGATGCCTTTTAAGACAGATAATGAGAAACAGCGCTGGATCTGCAGTGTTGAGCAGTCATGCAACTTTGAAAAGGAAGAGGTCAAACTCACGCGGTATTCGTTAAAACGCGCAGCAAGATGACGCCGAGATAACGGCAGCAGTAACACAGCATGCCACTAACGACATGAGCCGTGTTGTTGGAAAGCCAGGATTTAAAAATCTCATAAAGACACTTAACCCAGAATATGAGATTTGCCTGGGTATGAACATTTTGCTGAAAACTCCCTCTCAGAGTCGTACATGTCAGAGAGAAGACGGTCCAGCAGCGGACAAATGTGATCCACTTCTCCATAACAATGAAGGTTTATCTCAGCCTAACAGTTCAGAACACCGACAACAAGTACTTAAAATGTCCCTGCCTCCAGATGAGCTTTTCCCCCATGATCACACAGGAGAGTTTACTGAATAAGGTCCAAAGACGCTCTCATGTTATGAACTTGTTAGAAACTGGTCCAGCAATCATCAGCACAGATAACGGACTAATATAATCACAGCTGTGAGCCTGAATAGTGGACTAGACTGCAGGGTTTTGGCCTCTGGCTGCATGCAGGATTGGTGAGTTTTGTGTAGGTTTGCTTCACCCTTAATTAAGGAAATAATCAATTTATAATCAGCATTAGTAAACATAACGCAGAAAATATTTCAGGACTCTCCATACACTGTAAAAGACCGAGTAGTCCTAGAAGTCCTTTTCAAAATTAAACTGCTGAAATTTTCATCACCAAACTGTGTCATTTGGGGCCGAATTAAATACAGCTGCTGAGAGGCCATTTCAAAATATCGCGATATATATCGTGTATCAGGATATAGCAAAAATATAACACCCCCCCAACTGACCACCACAAATAGATTCCTGTGCGAAACACTGTAATCACAGTTAATCATGATTTAACAAGGGGGGCGATTACTTTTTCACACAGGGACAGATGGATTTGGATTTTTTCCCCCTTAATAATTAAAATCATCAATAAGAAAGTGTGTTTTCTATTTACTTGGGTTTTCTTTGTGGATATTAAAATTGGTTTGATGATCTGGAACATTTAAGTGTGATAAATATGCAAAACAGTCAGGAATCAGAAAGGGGGCAAACACTCTTCACGGCACTGTACGGTCTCTGCAATGATCCCAGCATCTCAGGTAAGTCTGCTGCCCCCATTATCCAGTCCATTCAGGTACTGTAGGAGCTAAAGCACACCCCTCCCTCCTCCTTGAACCAACTGGGAAGAAGTCCGAGATGGAGCCACTCTCTATACCAGACTATAGAGCAGCTATCAGCCAGACCAGCCAATGTTGGATCCTGTGGAAGTTGAGAATCCTCCAGAGAGCATCCCTACCTACGGAGCTGAACACCTTCTGGAAGTCAACATGTGCCGACTTCCCAAAAGTGCTCAGATAGGACCAGAAGTGCCAGGATGCGGTCTACCATAGAACTCTAAGGTTTAAAGCCTGAGGGGTCTAATGCCCCCTAAGCTGATACACTCTCACAAATCACCCTTTCTCTTTAAGATCAGGAGGACCGTGCCAGCGGACATTTATTTATATTGTTTGATTTTACTTGTTCTGATCAGATGTGGAGCTTATGGACAAATTTCAAACATCCAAACTTCAGAGGTTTGGATTTGTGATAAATATAAAATCTCCCCACCATTCAAACTCGTCATCCTGAGTGTTCTTTATCCGTGCACATGGAGAGGAGCCCGCCCAGAATCAGAGCTCCTCTTCGGACCAGAGAGCCCTCCAAACACCCCTGCAGATCAGCGGCTGTCCTGGTGTGACGTGAAAAGCCAGATGCACAACAGCCCTCCAGAGGAGCTAATGATGGAGCTGTGCAGAGCAGAGCGGTGGTCTCAGAAGGCTAAAAACGGCGTGCAGATTCATAGTTCACATTTGTAGGTAATGTGAGTGTTCTCAGCGTGCTGCTGAGGAGAAAAAGCCGGAGTTGGAAGGGGGGAAATCTATCAAAAGGTTCATGCTCAGAATGAAGAAGAAGCTACCTTTAATCATGTGCTTGTGTGGAGACGTCAGGCGGTTGCTAGGTTACAGGTCAGTGCAGAGAAGCTGTAGAGATGCCGGGGTGTGTGATATGTGTAAGCATGCAGCGTGTTAATTTCACTGAATGTGATCATCTGACTGCAGGGTTTAACAACCACCAACAAGCAGGGAGAAGCTGCGAAGTCCCACCTTTGTTCCCTCACTGTAGCTGTTAGCCATGATATTATTCTTTACATAGCTGCACACCTGCACAGTCAGCTGGTAGAAGGGAAAAAGAAACCGCCGGGGGACATTTAAAGAACCTATGTGGGCTGAAGAACCTATGTGTGTCTAAAAAACAGAAGTCAAAGCAGAAACAACATTATACGGCATTCTTTTAATTTATCTTTAATCTCCAGCAGGGTACAGCACAGCTGGTTTACACAGTCAGCTTCCTCTGTGGTCGAAAACCAAGCTAATGGGGAAGACCTGCAGTTCCTGTGGTGGCCACTAGAGGCTGTGACTAAAGGAGCATAAGTCCCATCCACCCTCATGTTAAAATGTCCATGTTTACATCAGGAAGAAAACACGTTTGCAACATAAATAAACATGTTTATAACATAAATAAACATGTTTACGAAATAAATAAACATGTTTACAACAGAAATAAACATGTTTTCAACAGAAACAGATATGTTTTCAACAGAAACAGATGTTTTCAACAGGAAGAAAACATGTTTACCACATAAATAAACTTGTTTACGAAATAAATAAACATATTTACAACAGAAATAAACATGTTTTCAACAGAAACAGATATGTTTTCAACAGAAATAAACATGTTTTCAACAGAAACAGATATGTTTTCAACAGGAAGAAAACATGTTTACGACATAAATAAACTTGTTTATGAAATAAACATATTTACAACAGAAATAAACATGTTTACAGCTAAATACATGTTTACAACAGGAACACAGGAGTGTGACGTGATTCGTGTTGTGCGCAGGTGCGATGGATCGCGTACAAACCAGTAGGGTGTCAGAATGGTGTTATGTTTATACTTCACATCCAACCACAATCAAACTCACTCTATCCAGATGGTGCGATTTATCTGGATAGGTTTTTGGGTTATTTTTTGTTTTTTTGAATGATGACAAGCTGGAATGAAAACAAGCTGAAATGAAATAGCACTAACGAGGCTATCTTTAAAATGTAAGGAGTAGAAGTAAAAAGCCTGCTGAAAAATAATTACTCCAGTAAAGTTAGATACCCAAAATTTCTACTTAAGTAAAGTAACTAAGTATTTGTACTTAGTTACTAGACATCTCTGTATGTGAATGAGCCCCAGTGCCATTGTCTGAGTTATGAAGTGACTCTAACTTTGCTAACAGATCAGTTCCAGCAGACAGCTGAGCCCAGGCACTGGAATGGTGATGGGGTGAATCAGAGCTTTTACCAGTTATCCCACAAGATTGTGCACGGTGAATCAGCTTTTTGCACCTGAATGCCACTCGTTAACTATGTGCTCCGAAGCCCAGGGCAGTGGATCCCTGCTGCGACCTACTCCACAAGTGACACGCAGCAATAGCACAAAGTCATGCTTGCTAAGTGTGTTTGTAACCCTACATTTCTCACATCAGCCACGTTGACTCAAGGACTATTGCTGCCTTTTACCCACTGTAGCTGAGGTGACAAAAAGGTACATTTGACGTTTACACATCAGTTTGTATGTGGGTGGTGTAAACATGCTCTGCTGGAGAATTAAGAGCCTGGTGCTGCCGGTCCCCATAGAGCTGCTACTGCTCCACGCTCTTTTTGCCCTCCAGGTCTCCACATGGGTCACATGACTGAGAGCTATGAATGGAAAAGCTAGTATCTAGTTCATTTAGTCGACTGATCTGATCTCATAGATTACAAAGCTGCTTTCATTGTGATGAACAGAACTCCGTCTCTCTTCTAGAAGCATGTCGAGCTCTATTCTGATGATCACGTCCTCGTCTTCTACTCCTCCCATGTTCAGTTAGCCCTCTGCTGCTTCTTCTTTGCTGTTCTTTTGACTACATTTCCCAGCGATCACTGGGAGCTACACGTGCCTCCCAACATTCACACTCTCTCTGAGAAACGTGGCGTCGTGACAACAGCGTGCTGCCAAGACACCTCGCTAACACTGATTTTAACAACAGGCGTGTAAAGAGCTGAGAAATATCAGCACGCCGTTCCAGCCTGGAGGCTCGCCGCTCCGATGACTGCAGGGCAGAACGAAGCGGCCTGCTGCTGAACGGCGGCTCGGTGCGGCTGCCTCTGGCTCGGTGCGTCCTGCCGCAGCCAGCAGAGTCAGCTGCTGTGAACACCAACTGTGAGAGGAGCAGGATTTGGCTGGGCTGGAGATGGGGTAATTAGCTCTGACAGAGCTGATGAGTTGCTAATTAAATGTTTATCTGAATCTGGCATCTGTCGTGAAACAAATGTCTGTTAGCTGCCTACAATCTGTGGATTATCACAAATAACTGGGCCGGTCTGCGTGCGGGGAGATAAGCTGCAGAGGACGGAGATGTGGGGCGAGTTTGGAGCATTCAGGCAGAAGCGAGTCCCAGAAACAGCACCTAGTGAGAGCTCGCCATGACTCAGAATGACCGCCATTATCTCCATCCACGCACCGCACTGAGGACACTCACTGCTGTAGTAGATACTAATGATCTTTGGAGATCATTTTATAGTTTATCAGAAGCTATCTAGTCTATCAGTAGGGTCAGGACTGATCCTGCAGATCTGTTTTTATTTGTCTGATGAAAACAGAAATAAAATGTTCATAATAACTCTGACTCTGAGGGATAACTCTATGAACGTCTCTACAGGATCATTTCTGCACCAAGAAGCCTGAGATGCTGTCAGAGGGGTGTTACACTGATTTTAAACTAAACCTGGTCTCACCTGTATTTGATGACCTGTTAATTCCTGTAAAGGAAGTTCAAAGGTTTGTGGGGTCAAATAAAGCCCCATGGTTTACCACGTCTTCATCCATGGTGTCGTCTTACCTCTGGGACGCTCTGATCTACCACTGACCTGCTGCTTGTCCCACCTTTAGAGGTGATTTATCAACAACCAGGAGTCTCTTCATCATGTTGGATGTTGAAGCTGACAGGATGCTTTGTGCATTCTCCTTCCTGTTTGGGTTGATCTGCTCCACATGGGTTGACACAGCGGAGAGGGACGTGGCGTGTGCTGTGGAATCACTAAGGCCGGCCACACAATACAGGATTTTAGGCCCGATGTGGGGCAAGATTTGCCTCCCCCGATGATCGTGGGGGCGTATACCGACTGGAGCCTCGCCGCAAACCTTTATTTGTCAGAACAGTCTGCATGTGTTTAGTGTCAACACGATTCATCTACTGCTTCAAAACACATCATAGCCCCCCAAAACTGGAAAATGTCAAACGTCTGATATTTACGATTCTTGGTCGTAGTGCCCACAACAACCAATGAGAGCGAGCACACTGGTAGCATCACCAGACGAACCATATGTACTTTCACCGCTCACAACCATAAACACAACTGTACCTTAATTCCTGCCAGGAGTCTTTCCCCTGTTTTATGGTTGTTGCTGCACCTGTAATGCATGCCAGGACAACCTGTTGTGGAGAGACAGCAAGACGGTATCGACAGACATCCGTGTTTTTTTTTTTTTTTTTAAAGCCACATGATCACGTGAGGTCGCAGGCAGGTCGGCAGGTGTGTAAGTGAACCCTCCTCCCACCACAGCACCTGTCACCCACTCCGCCCTGCGCATGCATGGATTCTGTCCTGATGCTGATTCACTGAGAGCATGCAGGATAACAGACACTGTTCACTTAATCACTACACATGCAAAATAAGGTTGCCCATGGTGAAGAAGTGCTTGCCCCCAAAATAAAGCAGTAGGTGCTGTGGGGAGAGTGGCCACGCCCATCTGAGTGGTGGGCGTGGCTTTGTTTGGGTTTTCCCCAGCGTCATAAGGGATTCCCTCTTAGGGTGCTTTCACACTAGGGGCCTAGTCCCGGGTCCGAGTGCACTTGAGCCCAAAGTCCAGTTCGTTCAGGTAGTGTGAATGCAAACGAACCGCGCCCGGGCACCGGGCCCTGGCCCACTTGGGGAGGTGGTCTCGGGCGCGATTTAAGTGGACTCTGGCGCAGTTCGGATGAGATGTGAATGCAACCGTGCTCGGATACGGGACAAAGCGTCGTATCAGCTTTATGGTGTCATCGTAAAAACTAAACTTCTTTCAACAGCGTGGCAGTTTGTTCACATTTTTCCTCGATAAAGGGTGGAAATCATCAGAATCCAGCCAATAAACGGTCTGTTGTGACTCACCTTACAGATGAACACAAGCTGGAGTCAGTGAGAGGAGGAGCCCATTTAATCCTCTGAGCTGTAGTAGATGTGCAGATACGAAGAGCCAAGTTTCTGGCATCTTAAAAAGTGATTTTAGAGTGACGTCACCAGGCTGCCCACCTTCCAGTCTTCCATGCTCCTGCCAGCTTTCCCCATCACCCCGCCCCAAGTAGCAGGTGAAAGTCATTCCTGCTGTTGCTATGGTGATATAAGATGCTGTCTGACTGTGTACACAGGAAAAAGACCCCAAAGTTGGTGATTCTGCTCATAGTTCTGCTCTAACTGTGGGAGTGTCTGGAGTCGTACGACCAAAATACCAAACATGTCAGAAATCCAGTGGTCAGTAGAAACTCTGAAATATCTCTGATATTTCCTCTGAATGTCTGTCAGCGCCTCCGTTGGTCCGGTCTGTGTCGTGTTTTTCTGACCTTTTGTGCAGATTTTAGCAGCTTTTTTCTGTGGGACTGAAGTGAGAAAAAACTGTCAAAGTTTTTTTGACTAATTGAAACTCTCTGAATGTCTCTAGGAATAAAAACGGACAAATTCATTTCATATCAGTACGTAAAAATCTCTGAGAGCTCAGACTGAAGAGAGAGAGAGAGAGCAAACTAAATATTTAAAGCATATTTTAAGCCCCGTGCCCTCGGTCATGTTTGCATTAAAAGTGGAGGAGACGAGTAATGACAAACATTGTTGGAGAAACGTCTCTCCCTGAAAGCGGCTGATTATTTTATGTTAAGCTCTTGGACGTTTTTCCTCCTCTTCCTCTCCTTCTGTGTTTGTCCCGGGCGATCAAGCCGTCTCACCTCTCACGCCTCAGCTCCCCTCGTCCTCACATTCATCCTGATTGCAGACTCATATTTTCATTTAAATGCTGATGGGCTGCAGGATCAGTGTAAATTGGAAAGCCAAACTTATTCCCTGTTTTTCTTGTCTCTCTTTTCCTCCTGCGTGTTTGTGGAGGAGTGCAATCGCAGGCGCCGTTGTTTGCAGTGAGAAATGTCGTTCACACCCTCAGATTGTCATGAATTTAAAGAAGGTCTCAGACGCCGCTGACCGCCGTTAAAGTCCACCAGATTAATTCAGACGTCACGTTGAAGAGCTCGTGGATAACGCGCTGCCTCATATCCTGTCAGATAAAAATGTGACACGCCGTCAGAGAACGTGTGAGACCTGGACCTCAGAGAAAACACTCCTCTGCACTTACACACATCGCAGATGTAATTACACCAACATTTCAGCATGCAGATTTAATCTCTGTTACACCTCAGTGGGCAGAAACAACCAGGATGTTTTCACACCACAAACTCCTCATGAAGAGTAAATAGATTTTCTTAACAACTCTTCTAGAAGTAGAATCAATAAACGGGATAGAAGGCCTGCTAGCTTCTCATTTGTTACAAATATCTAAAAAAACACCACAGAAAAATGATAGCACTATAAATATTAGGACGTCAACACACACCACAGGGTCTGTTGATCAAAACGATAATAAAAGATGATTGAGGGGAGCAAATGATTCCCTGCTCCTCCAGCTCAGAGGTTAGGGCCTCTTTACATGAGTGTCACTGCTCGGGGGAAGAAAGAGCCCTCTTCTTTCTCAGACTCATGTCCTGTTTATCCTTGAAAAGCAGATGGATTCGCTCGTTTCCGTGTCTCTCACTGGTGAATCCATCTCCCAAAGCTCTGGTCTGAACCGTTTGGGCCCGGTTAGAGAATGACAGGACCAATCAGCGATGAGGGGCAGTACTTTCGGTTGAGGCGGCGTTTCTCTCTGGAGTCACCAGTGAGAAACACGGAAACCAGCGAATTCATCTGCTTTGCAAAGTTTGAGGCATTTGGGAAATGTTGGAGACCGGATTGTCTTGTAGCCATCCTTGGAGCCCCAAGCTCCTTAATTTCTGCAACTAAGTAGGAAAAGAAAACAGTTTTGGTGGTGCAAAGAAAAAAATGATGGGAATATGGAAGATGGACTTTGTGTCGACCTTTAATGGATGGGGAATGTCTAACACCTTCAGAGAGATTTTACAGTGAGGACAGAGGAGGTGAGAAGAGAAGATCTGGGACCCTTTGCTGAAACTTCTTAACCATGAAAATTAAAGTGTGTTTGTTACCGCCGCCAGGCAGTTATGTGATCGGTGGGTTTGTACGTTCATTAGTTAGCTTGTTAGCAGCATAACTCAAAGAGTCATGGACAGATTTTCATGAAATTTTCAGGAAATGTCAGAAATGGCATAAGGAAGAACTGATTGGATTTTGGGAGTGATCCGGATCACCGTCTGGATCCAGGAATTTTTTAAAGGATTCTGTACTATTGGGAGATAGGGCTAATGGTGGAGGTCTGCGCTGTTACCACTTTACACCAGGAGATGGCGGACATGAGTAACTTCAATCCCAGCAGCATTTGTGGGTGTGTTTCTATTCAAAATGTCGGAGTTTATAGAGTTTGAAAGACGCACGCCCAGTCGAGGAGACATATCGGAGCGTAACAGAGAGAAAGACAGAGAATTGTAGCGAGAATACTCACAATGCTGGGAGGAATAGAGGAATATTCACCCTCTGACATGACTTCCGGTTGTCCAGTGAGACCAAGGGTGAGACTGTCAGTGCATCTGTTGGCACCGGCAGGCAATGCTTCCACCATGACAGTCCACCTGTAGCGAAGCCAATACTTTGCCTCACCGCATTTCCACCTCACCAGGGAGGGAGTAATCGGGAATGCCGTGGTGGGTGGCACATGGGGACGGACCCAGGAATTTATGAAAGGATTCTTCACTGTTGGGGGATAGGGCTAATGGCGGAGGTCTGCGCTCTTCGGGTGCCTCTCTAGTTTTACCAAGTAACAGCTGTGTAACATTAGGAATGTATTACAGTTACACAGATGCTCTTATCCAAAGATACTTACATCTGGGACAGGTGTTCCTGGTGTTCAGGACCAGGCACAAGGGCCCACACTAAACCCCCAATCTCCCATTCAGCATTTAGCAATGTAAACCGTCCAGGAAGTACTAAGCTAGTAAAAATATACTGATTATCAAGTATTTCCTCATAATATTTTGGCAATTCTCTGGAAATTACAATGTTACAATGTTACAATGTCATTTAGCAGACGCTTTTCTCCAAAGCGACGTACATTTGAGAGCAAGAACAACACAAGCAATGATCTAGACAAGAAGAAACAACATCAGTAAGTGCCATCAAGTGCTTCAGGTTCAATTGGACGCAAGTGCTGCCATGTAGAGTTTAAGGCAGAGTACCTAAAATATACGTTGTTTATGTAGTTTTTTTTTTTTTTTTTTGTAGTTTTTTGTTTTTTTTGTTTTTTTTTTTGTTTTTATGTTTTTTTTTTGTTTGTTTTTAGACAGCAACAATGAATCAAGGAAAATGTGGGATCACTAATCGCCATTCATTAGGCTTCACAACAACTATTTACCAAGTACCAAGTGCTGGATCATTCCCAAAGAGCTGGGCAAAGAAATCCCAGAAGTAGAGCAGGACAGTGCGAGCTAACTATAGTTGGGAAACTCATTCAACCACTGGGGGCAGCAGTGGAGAATAGTCTGGCTGAGACTCAATCTACTACTGGGGACAACAGTAGAGAATTGCCTAGCTAAGTGCAAAGTGTTCTCTGAAGAGCTGGGTCTTTAGCCTTCTCTTGAAAGTAGACAGGGAGTCTGTAGATGGAATGGAGTTGGGTAATTCATTCCACCATTTAGGGACAACAGAGGAGAAGAGTCGAGCTAGTGACTTAGGAGCATGATGTGCTAGAAGTACCAGGCACCTTTCGCTGGCTGAGCGTAGTGGGCGAGAAGGGGTGTAGACCTGGATGAGGGACTCCAGGTAAACAGGAGCAGTTTTAGTTACTGCTTTGTAAGCAATGATTAGAGTTTTGAATTTAATGCGAGCTGCAACTGGAAGCCAGTGTAGAGAGATTAAAAGAGGCGTGACATGAGCTCTCTTGGGTTGGTTGAAGACCAGACGTGCTGCTGCGTTCTGGATCAACTGCAGAGGTATAACTGTGCATGCAGGTAGGCCTGCCAGTAATGAGTTACAGTAGTCAATATGTGATATTATAAGAGCCTGTACTAGGAGTTGTGTAGCATGCTCTGTCAAGTAGGGTCTGATCCTCTTGATGTTGTAGAGGGCGAAACGGCAGGACCGAGCAATCGAGGCCACATGGAGCTTGAAGGTTAGCTGGTCATCAATCATGACACCCAGATTCCGGGCTGACTTAGTGGGCAAGAGATTATTTGATCCAAGCTGGATACTGATCTGCGGTTCCATAGTGGGACTGGCTGGGATGATAATGAGCTCAGTTTTGGGCAGGTTGAGCTGAAGGTGACGTTCCCTCATCCATTTAGAAATATCAGCAAGGCAGGATGAGATCCGAGCTGAGACAGTTGTGTCATCTGGTGGAAAGGACAGGAATAGCTGTGTGTCGTCTGCATAGCAGTGATAAGAAAAGCCATGGGAGCGGATGATTGCACCAAGTGAGGTGGTGTATATTGAGAAAAGTAGGGGACCAAGCACAGACCCTTGAGGCACCCCTGTTGATAAGCCATGCAGTTTAGACACTCCTCCCTTCCATGATACTCTAAAAGATCTCCCTGTGAGGTAGGACTTAAACCACTGTAGGGCAGATCCTGAGATACCAAGTGAAGAGAGTGTGGAGAGGAGGATTTGGTGGTTTACTGTGTCAAAGGCAGCAGACAGATCCAGCAGTAAGAGAACTGAGGACTGACCAGCTGCTCTGGCCAAGCGAAGTGCTGCCGTTACCGACAAAAGTGCAGTTTCAGTAGAGTGGCCCCGCCTAAAGCCAGACTGATTCTGATCAAGTAGATCATTGTTCTGCAAGTGTTCTGAGAGCTGGTTGAAGACTGTGCGCTCCAGTATTTTTGATAGGAATGGGAGAAGTGAGACCAGCCTGTAATTTTCAACCAGGGCTGGGTTGAGAGTGGGTTTTTTGAGCAGTGGTGTAACCCGCGCTTGCTTGAAAGCAGCTGGGAAAACACCTGTGGACAGAGAGGAGTTAATGATACAACTCACAGCAGGGCTGATTGTGGGCTCAATCACCTGCAAGAGATGTGATGGTATCGGATCGAGGGGACAGGTTGTGGGCTTAGAGTCAAGCAGAAGCCTGGTGACCTCGCTCTCACTTAGTGGAGAGAATGAGCTAAGTGATGCATCACAAGCTGGTGGCAGAAAACTGAGTTGGACAGGCTCAGAGAATTGGTTGCTGATGGCACAAACCTTGTCAGTGAAGTAGGAGGCGAACATGTCTGGAGTCAACATACTGGAGGGTTGTGGGTTTGAAGGAGAGAGGAGCGAGTTAAAAGCAGAGAAGAGTTTGCGTGCATCAGTGGCAGCACAGATCTTTGATTGATAGAACGCCTTCTTAGCAGATTTTAGAGCAGAGGTAAAACAGGAGAGTTTTTGCTGATAAGCACTCAAGTCAGTGGTTTGTTTGGATTTACACCATTTTCTCTCTGCCGCTCTGAGCCCTGCTCTTTGGGTTCTGATGACCTCAGTGATCCAGGGACAAGGTGGAGTATTTCGAATAGGCTTAGACACCAGAGGGCAGAGTTTGTCCAGAGAGGAGGTCAGTGAGGAGCAGAATGTGTCTGTGGCCTCGTTAACAGTGAGTGTGAAGGACTCGTTACATGAGGCTAGTGCAGCTGAGACCTCGTCAGACAGCTGTGTTGGGTCAAGTGACTGAAGGTTTCTGCGGTATGATCTTAATTGAGTCGTAGATTGCTGAAGTTCAGGTAAGCCAAGTGAGAACTGAATGAAGTAGTGGTCAGAGAGGTGAAGTGGTGTTACACTCAAATTAGCCGTGGAGCAATTGCGAGTTAGAATCAAATCCAGTGTATTACCAGCCTTGTGTGTAGGAGGCGTTTGAACCAGTTTCAAGTCAAAGGAGGACAGTAGTGAAATAAAATCAGTAGCCTGGGCTCTATCCAAGTGGATGTTCATGTCACCCATGACAACCAATGGTGTGCCATCATCAGGGATGTCTGAGAGTAACATGTCCAGTTCCACAATAAAGTTGTCTAGGTGACCCCCAGGTGGGCGGTATACCACAACCATGTAAGCCTTTATTGGGGCAGTGACCTGTACTGCATGATATTCAAATGAGGTGTTATTGTCCAAGGGTTTGAACTGGCTGAAGTTCCAGCTATGAGAAAGAATAATGCCTGTGCCACCTCCTCGGCCAGAAGAGCGAGGTGTATGAGAGAACACTGCATCAACTGATAGAGCAGTTGGTGTTACAGTGTTCTCAGGACGGACCCAAGTTTCTGTCAGGGCTAGGACCTGAATGTTAGACAGTTTAGTGAGGGAATTGATGAATTCTGCTTTGTTAACTGCAGACTGGCAGTTCCAGAGGCCAACTGTGATAAAAGGTTGTGGAAAAGAGGCATTCTGCAAAGTGGATAGATTATGCAGGTTTCGTTTTCTGTAACTATTGTGCTTCTTTCTGTTCCCATATATGACTTGTATTTTTTGGTTGCACATGTTGCGTTAGACTGTTATGAGGCAGTGCTGCCTGTCGGTGGCCTTGCTCGGTGGACTCACACAGGTAGACTCGCTGGTCTTTACCCAATGTGGTCTTCACACAATTGGGCTTCCACAAGGGCTGGCGCTTACCCTAACGCTTCAGCGCAGTCTGTGTACTTATATAGAGAGATATGCCACAGATGTGCACAATTGAGTTGATTGTGCACAGCCGCTAACCGCCCCAGCTGGCAAATTTAGATTCAAACTCTCTTAAAGCTTGGACTACAGTGAAACTCCGCCCCGGCAGTTTACACTTTTAGCAATCAATAGAGGGAGCCACACGCGTCAACTGCCTCACCTATTGTTGCAGAGAGAGTGAAACTAACACGTTCAGCCTAAGCAAAACTGCCAACAACCTACTTCCAACTGAAACAACCAAAAGCAGATTCCTCTTACCAAGTAGCTTCTCCCTTCCTATCTCAAAGATCAGAGCTTGTTGGAATTTTGTCAGAAAATTTCTTAGAAATAAAATAATAGTTTTCTGTATATACTGTATGTTTTATAGTAATCCCCAGCTGTTTTCTAGATTTTGACCCACTAAATTAAAGCGGGTCTTTCCTGAATAATTGTCAAGTACTTTTTAGGATTAGGGTTAGGGTAAAGTGCCATCTAATTACAAGAGGATGACCATAATATTACAAGAAATAACTGATACATTATTACTGGGTATACTGCCTGAAAATGACCAAGTTTATGGCAGAGGTCTCTGCTCTCTGAGTGTTTTCTAGTTATAAACTGTTTTCTGCAGGTTTGTCCTCAGTGATTCTTTAAAGAAATGTGTGTTTATGTATAAATGTATGTATATGCATGTATGTATGTATGTACAGTGCTTAACAAATGTATTAGACCACCCTAACCCTAACCAAAGTAAGGTTTATGCCACAGCTGCCCTGAACTAACAGCATTGGTAATTACCAAAATCATTTTTTATGTTCCTGCTATGGTTAATACACCAATATGTAGAAGCTCTTTAACCCAAATGATATTTTTAATGCTAAAGTAGAATTATTATTGTTATCCATGAATTTTCAAATTTACTGATTTACAAAAAAAAACTGAAAAAATAGTAAAGCACATTAATATTTCTTGATTAATCTGTCAAATTATAGTTATTTACATTTGTTAAGCACTACATATATGTATTATTATTATTATTATTACAAAATCATAATTATTATTGTTATAGTTGTATTAATCTAGTTGTATTATTAATAATCTTATTTTTGTATTATTATTTCTATTATTATCATTATTATTAAAGTTTTATTATTATGATGGGTTTATTATTATTGTTGTAGTTGTTGTTGTTGTTATTATTATTGCCATTATTATATTACTATTATATTATTGTTACAGTTTTATTACTATAGTTGTGTTATTATTATTGTTATTATAATTATTATAACTATTATTATTGTTATTATTATTTTACAGGGTTTTTTGGCTGTGCATGTGGCTTTAATATTTGGTTGGTATTGGGTCTTTTTGCTCTTGTTTGTGTGTGTGTGTGTGTGTTTGTGTATGGGTGTGTGTGTGTTTGTGTATGGGTGTGTGTGTGTTTGTGTATGTGTGTGTGTGTGTGTGGGGGGGTGTAGAGGCCCCCTTTCTTTGTTGATTAACCGTTTATTTTGTATATGTTTATAAATATTAATAAAAATATTATGGTAAACAAAGATAGTTGTAAGAAGCAGAAAAAGTTGAAAGAGAGGAAATAGAAATATCGTTCTGAAAAGGCTTTCTTCTTCCTGCAGAGTACTCCCCAGATCTAAGACCAGGCCCCACAGCCCAGAGAGGGATCAGGGCCAAAGATTAACCATCCAAAAAAAAAAAAACAAAAAACAAAAGAAGAGAAACAGCATAAATATATGGGCAACAGAAGTAGTAGTTGTCTTTTATTTTGAAGGAACACACCTGTGTTTACTGTTTTTAAAAAACATCCAAGCATGGACAAAACAGCAAAGATTTCCTGTATTTTCTAACTGCAGATCATTTTGACATCTGTCAGGTGAGGGTGAGTAAGGTAAGTCTGTGTGCATCCACAGTCAGAGCTGCAGCATCTACTTCACTTTAGTAGAGGATTTTTAAAAATTCACAGTAAAAATCAGGGACATTTCTGGGGATGACAGAAGCTGGGGACGGTCTCCAGGATGTCCTCCTGAAATGTGTGACCGCTGGCAAAACATCCAGTGATGTAAACGAGCTAGAGGCTCGGTACACAGCCGTCGTTTTAGTCCGCTAAGCTTTCTTAAATGTCTGGTCATCAAATAACTCTCATGTCAACTCGTTCAGCGAGTTCAGCGATTGCATTTCATTTAGAGACGCTTGCATCAGAAAAGTGACCCAGCAGATGTTAATGTGAGCATGAGAAAAGGCCCTGATGTTACGACGAGCTTTACAGGAATCAGGCCAGCAGTGCAAACAGAGCGCATGCATGAGGACGGAGTCGGATGATGGAGAGAGAGCTGCAGCTGCAGACTGTGCTGGCACGAAGGTTCCAGCAGAACAACAGAGTCCAGCTGCTGCACACCTGAACAAATATCCCTGGACCTGGACCAGTCAGATGGTGGCCAAACAGCTGCTGAAGCATGGAGGAAATTACACGAACCAGTGGGCACAAGCTTGACTTTAGAACTGTATTTCATTTAAACCAATCATTTCCATCAGAGGGACGGCGTTCCTTTAACAAGAACTGAACGTAGGAATAAGAATTAGCTAAATATTGATCTCTTTTCACCTTAAAAGGACTCAGTCTTTGCTTCTCCTGGACCTGCAGAGAGTTTAAAACATACCTTAGTTTTGTCAGTCTTCATCCCAGGTGTCTGAGTAGTTTTAGTTTTGTGGTCTTCAGTTTTTACGTCAGAGACATACACTATATTGCCAAAAGTATTGACTCACCCATCCAAATAATGTAAATCAGGTGTTCCAGTCACTTCCATGTCCACAGGTGTATAAAATCATCACCTAGGCATGCAGACTGTTTCTACTAACATTAGTGAAAGAATGGCTCGCTCTCAGGAGCTCAGTGAATTCCAGCGTGGTACTGTGATAGGATGCCACCTGTGCAACAAGTCCAGTGGTGAAATTTCCTGGCTCCTAAATATTCCACAGTCAGCTGTCAGTGGTATTAGAACAAAGTGGAAGCCATTGGGAACCACAGCAACTCAGCCACCAAGTGGTAGGCCACGTAAAATGACGGAGCGGGGTCAAAGGATGCTGAGGTCATAGTGCGCAGAGGTGGCCAACTTTCTGCAGAGTCAATGGCTACAGACCTCCAAACTTCATGTGGCCTTCAGATTAGCTCAAGAACAGTGGTAGAGAGCTTCATGAATGGGTTTCCATGGTAACAGCTGCATCCAAGCCATACATCACCAAGTGCAATGTAAAGCGTGGGATGCAGTGGTGTAAAGCACGCCGCCACTGGACTCTAGAGCGGTGGAGACGTGTTCTCTGGAGTGACCAATCACACTCCTCCATCTGGCAATCTGATGGACCAGTTTGGGTTTGGTGGTTGCCAGGAGAACGGTACTTGTCTGACTGCATTGTGCCAAGTGTAAAGTTTGGTGGAGGGGGGATTATGGTGTGGGCTTGTTCTTCAGGAGCTGGGCTTGGCCCCTTAGTTCCAGTCAAAGGAACTCTGAATGCTTCAGCATACCAAGAGATTCTGGACAATTCCATGCTCCCAACTCTGTGGGAACAGTTTGGGGATGGCCCCTTCCTGTTCCAACATGACTGTGCACCAGTGCACAAAGCAAGGTCCATAAAGACATGGATGAGAGAGTTTGGTGTGGATCAACTTGACTGGCCTGCACAGAGTCCTGACCTCAACCCCATAGAACACCTTTGGGATGAATTAGAGCGGAGACTGAGAGCCAGGCCTTCTGGTCCAACATCAGTGTGACCTCACAAATGTGCTTCTGGAGGAATGGTCAAAAATTCCCATAAACACACTCCTAAACCTTGTGGAAAGCCTTCCCAGAAGAGTTGAAGCTGTTCTAGCTGCAAAAGGTGGACCCACGTCATATTAAACCCTATGGATTAAGAATGGGATGTCACTGAAGTTCATATGCCAGTCAAGGCAGGTGAGCCAATACTTTTGGCAATATAGTCTACTTGCAGTTTATTATGTGCATGTTTATGAATGAGAGCTGCCATGTATTCCCTGCATCAGTTAACATGTTATCTATGTTTGTCCTTCTAAATAAAAACTGTGTGGACCACAATAATGTGACAGACAGCACAGCAACGGCGGAAGGTTTGACAAAGTAAGTCCACAGTTCATACCTGTACCCGCTGACTTGTTCTCATTAATTCCACAAATTTGCAAAAAAAGCTGGGACAGATCATTTCTATTTTAGAAGTTGAAGTTTAAACCTGTTTCTAATAAAAACTAACCTTGCTAAGCAGATGGATACGCCTGTTTCCGTGTTTCTCACCGGTGAAGCCATCTTGTTAAGTTCTCATCTGAACCCTTTGGGTTAGAAAGTGACAGGACCAATCAGCGACGAGGGGCAGTACTTTCAGGCGCAGCTGAGTCGTGACGTAAACAAGCAGCAGCAAGAGGCCAGTGCGGTTATGGAGGAAGAGGTTAGTGTAGGTGCTGCTAAAGCGCCAGAACAGCGGTGAGTTGTTTTCTTTTCAAAAACGACAAAAGTCGAGCACTTACATGTCTATAGTCACCATGTTTCACGTTATTCCTCAGTAGCTTGATAGCAGCTACATCACGTGTTTTGTTGCTCTGATTGGCCCGTAGAGATGTGACAGACAGAACGTTCATCCAATCACACTCTGAGTTTTTTTCAAAGCCTCTGCCTTTTCTCAAACGTTTCCTTTTGAAGCTTTCCCATCTGGTGTGTCAGGTGAAATAGAAACTAGATGAGTGGTGAACAGACGGCGAGTAACATTCATCTGTTGCTGCTTTGATGCAAAGCAGGGTGAAGACCTTTATAATATACCTATGATTTCATATTCACTAGATGACGTTTAGGAAAGGGCAGAGCCTTTGAAAAAACTAGGAGGGTGATTGGACGAACTTTCTGTCTGTCACATCTTTACAAATCCGTCTGCTTTGCAAGGTTGCAGGATCAAACTGTGGCCTTTAAGCTTCAGTGTGCAGCAGACCTGGATTTTATCATGATGACAGTCTCACTAATGCATCACTGAACGGGTGGCCAAAGACTGCAGACCATCATCACTGATGAAGACGAGGGGCTTTAAGAAGTGAGTAGAGCTTGAGTTTAAAAGTTAAAACGTCATGATTCCATCATCAAAGCTGATTTATACTGATGAAAATAAACATCTTAAGTTTCATCAAAAGCTGCTCCTCTATTTTCCTTATGTGACGTTGTTAGTGTGACTTTCCATGGTATGCGTGGAATCATGTAACAGCTAAAAGTGTGTTTGTTAGGTTGGCAGCAAGCCAGAAATAGTGAGATGGCCTTGTAGGGACTGACACATGTACGTGGTGGTTTCCAGTGACCAACTGCCAAGAGTATGAAATGATGTTCTCATGTCTTTCTTCTGTCAAAGACCCAGCTGTGCAGTAAAGGCTACAGATCTCTAAACCAGTCTGTCATCTTTGACTCTTCTCGTTCCTACATAACAGACGTTTGACCAACGTTCTCCTGACCGTCAGCGGACTGAGCTGACCCTGGATGCATAATAATCCAACCTCTTGTTATTTGCTTTATTCTGCAGATTACACCACACATTCAGCACAGGTCTCACCTTTTTACCACAGGAACGTCATACAGGGGCAGATGAGTCTTTTTCTTCACGGTAACAGTTGAACAGTTGGAGTAATTCAGTGCACAATGATGAGGAGCTTTAAGTTTATATTTCCCCTGAAATAACTGATGTTTGTTTTTTCTACATGAGATAAAAAGTTGTTACATCAAAGAACCAATCAGAGAGCAGTTTCAATAAGCTGAGACAGATCTGTGTTTTTATGTACTCAGATTTCAGTCACCATCCCTAGTGGCATCGTGTCATCCAGCTGGCGTTTTAGGGGTTAAAATCCTGACGATGTTTAAATATTTGTAGGTTTTGATCAGCATGGTTCTTTAACAGATTTAATCCCCCCTAAAAACCTAAATAACATTATCTAGAGCAGGGGTTCTCAACCTTTTCAGCCCAAGACCCCCAAAATAAAGGTACCAGAGACCGGGGACCCCCGCTGGACCTGAAGGTGGTCGAACAGCCAGGAACATTCAAGAATAGTCATGTGGAGACAAGGCCGTCCATAAACTGGGATAAATGAGAGCCCTGTGGCGCCAGGCTAAACTGGGGGCCCATGGAGGTCTGAAAAACCATGGTCCATTATAAAGTTCAACTGTGATATCCATATTTCATATCTAACCTGAAAAAATAACTCTTATCAAAGAAAAAATGTCTTTTTGTGTAGTAAATAGCCTTCTTAAAAATGTTAATCCCCTTTGCTATAAAAAAGAATAATGATTTGCTACAATGGGTTAATAATGGCAAAAAATGGTGATGAAATCAGATTTTAAAAGAAGCAAGAAATGGGTTAGAATTGGCAAAAATTAGATAAAAATGGCAAAAAAGGCAAAAATTGGTTGAAGTTGCACAAATGGGCGTAAAAAGTGGTAAAAAGGAGTTAAAATGTGGCTGGAATTGCTTAAAACGGACAAAAATGGGTTAACTGAGAAAGAAATAATAGGCAGATACTGGCAGAAAATGGTTAAACTGGCAAAAATGGGCATATCAAATGGTGACATGGGGTTAAAATGGGATAAATCAGGTGTAAAAAGTGGTTAAAAGGGGTTAATAGTAGCAATAATGGGTGAACAGAGGCAACATTAAGCTAAAGTGGCAAGAGTTGGTTTAGAAGTGGAAAAACAGGCAGAAGAAAGTGGTGAAAAGAGTTTAAACATGACAAAAACAGATGTTAAATGATTAAAAATAGATGTTTAAGATTAAAAACAGATGTTAAATGATTAAAAATAGATGTTTAAGATAAAAATAGATGTTAAATGATTCAAAATAGATGTTTAAGATAAAAACAGATGTTAAATGATTCAAAATAGATGTTTAAGATAAAAATAGATGTTAAATGATTAAAAATAGATGTTTAAGATAAAAATAGATGTTAAATGATTAAAAATAGATGTTTAAGATAAAAACAGATTTTAAATGATTCAAAATAGATGTTTAAGATAAAAATAGATGTTAAATGATTAAAAATAGATGTTTAAGATAAAAATAGATGTTAAATGATTCAAAATAGATGTTTAAGATAAAAACAGATGTTAAATGATTCAAAATAGATGTTTGAGATAAAAATAGATGTTAAATGATTCAAAATAGATGTTTAAGATAAAAACAGATGTTAAATGATTAAAAATAGATGTTTAAGATAAAGATAGATTTTAAATGGTAAAAATGTGTTAAAATTTGTGAGAAAAAATAATGAAAAGGGGCAAAAAATTTGACAAAATTGGTGTAAAGTGGCAACAGTGTAATTCAGAAAATATTCTTCATTTTTAGGGCATTTGGAGACCCCCTGTCAGTATCTCACGACCCCCAATGGGGTCCCGAGCCCAAGGCTGAGAACCCCTGGCCTACAGTGTTTGTAGGAGTGGCTGTTTTTGTCTTTAATACTCTGACATTGAAGTGAAACCTGAAGGTTCACTGGGGTGAGGAGGCTGAAGCAGCTGGTGCTCGCTGAGTTTCTAGTTTTGAGTTTCTTATGTACAGTAAGCACCTGTCCTCTCCTTGGTCCTCAGGTAGCCAGTCAGGTGAAAGCTGGTCAGTCCCAGCACAGACAGCTCAGAGCTGGACTGTGAAACTGGACCACATACTGGACTGTTTCTGAGTCTGTATTTGATGGTGATTAAGTCTGGTGTTTTTAAAGGTGATGGCTGCACCTGTGAGGAATATGAATAAATGAACATGCAGCGCTGCAGAAACTGAGTTGATCATTTATGTCAGGTTTAATGAAGGACTCACCAGTCTGAGGTCTGCAGATTTCCTCCAGAATTAAAATGTAAACTTAACCTCCATGATTTAGAATTTCTTTGTGAAGCCACAAAAATCTGATAAAGAGTAAGAAAATACAGATAAAAAGTCAGGAATGTGGGAAAGAAAGTAAATTGTGTTTTAATTTCATATTTTCAATTTTGCATCTCAAGATTATGACTCAAACTTAAGACTTTGACTTTTTATCTCATACTTTGACCTTTTCAACTCATAAGTTGTACTTTATATGCCACATTTTATCTTTTAGATTCACTGTTTTAAATTTTAAGTCACATTCTTACGTTATCCACTCATTATTTTTAAATTTTGTATCATATTTTGATCTTTTCAACTCACAACTTTAGCTTTTTAATCCCATACTTTGACTTTTAAACTCATGATTTTTAATTTTTTCCTCATATTTTGACGTTTTAAATTCATAATTTGTACTTTTTATATCATATTTTAATATGCTAGACTCACAATTTTAAATTTAAGTTTTTTTATCCTGGATTTTAGCTTATATTGTGACATTTTCAACCCCTAACTTTGGCTTTTTAATCCCCTATTTTGACCT
This sequence comes from Cheilinus undulatus, assembly GCF_018320785.1. Taxonomy (NCBI): domain Eukaryota; kingdom Metazoa; phylum Chordata; class Actinopteri; order Labriformes; family Labridae; genus Cheilinus; species Cheilinus undulatus. Next base: position 1,134,065 of record NC_054884.1, on the reverse strand, counting down.
GTTAGACTCACAATTTAAAATTTTAAGCCATTTTTTGACCTTTCAAACTAATAATTTCAACTCTCTCCTCATATATTTGTTCTTTAAAACATTATTTTTCTATTCTTGATATCATGTTCTGTCCTTTTGAACTAATTCGTTGGACTTTTTATCTCAGATTTGAGCCTTTAAACTCGTCATTTTTACACTTTGAGATTTCCAAATGATTCCTCATCCGTGCTGGTTTTAAATATTTTATTACTGGTGAGAATGAGGTTGATGGTTTAAGGTTGCGTTGACCCTGGTAGGCCCTCAGGTTAGACCTAAGTCCAGAGTCCGGCCCCTGCTCTGAGTGAGTTTGACACCTCTGTATTAGGACCTCTCCATCTCAGAGTCCGGGGATGAATGTCCCGGGACATCCCTGGTGTCCCATCATTAATAATAATCAGAGTTAAGGTGCTGACATGCTGAATCAAACACACAACACAGGAACGTCTCAGAGAGGCATGGTGAATGTTTAGAAAAATATGGATGTTTTATTTGACCCAACTGTAACAAGCATTGTAAGCCACGTCCATGAAGTCCACTGGTCTGATGTCTATGGAAACACAGTCTACATCCAAATATGAACAGTGGTATATCTGTTTTCAACGACACATTCATTCACTTCTCGTCCTACCCACGGTTTTTCAAAGACACACACAGTAGAGTATTAATTTATCCAGTCAGATACTTGGTTAAGTGGGTTTCTATTCTGAACTCACGAAACAGTGATGATTTATAGTTGGTTTTTAAGAATCTATTGAAAACAGACAGTCTAATACAAAGTCCATCCAGTACAGACTTGTCCATGATACTGCTTCTAGAATAGCTTATTTACAATCGTCTACTGGAAGCAAAATAACCTGCCATTGCTTTAAGAACAAAACAAGCTAGCCATCACTATTCAAACTCAGATACCAAATAAAAAACTCAACAGAATATCCTTTATTGATTGATTGTGCTTTGTAACCCACAAAACCACTTGGTTTTTAGAAATGGAACCGCTGTCGAGGCACCGGATAGGAGTGCTGGTCACATCCATCTCCACCCTCTCACTGAGATTCTCTAGAGCTATGAGTCGGACAGGGCGTACAAATGGTACTTTTTTTGTTCATTTATTTATATATTTATAAAGTTATTACAGGCTCATCCTGTTCGTCACCTGTGGTGGTGTTGTGTTGCACAACAGAAGTCACGGAGGAGTCGGTCTACGTGTTTAACCATGCAAAGCCCTTTAAGATTCGCCAGAAAGGTCACAGAATAGATTTATTAGACAAAGGGGGGCTCAGACAGACACCATCACTCAGTACGTTTACATGCATGTCAGAGTTAGAGAGGACTAGTGCTTTTCTCTGGGGCTCTGGTGGCCTAGTTAGGCTGCAGCAGGGAAACTGAGGCTAAAAACCTCCAGCTGGGTGTGCTGGGTTCAAAGGTCACAGCTTTTGTCCTGCATATCATTCCCCACTCTCTCTCTCTCTCCTTGATTTTCTGTTCTGTCCTACCAAAATAAAGGCCTTAAATGAATCTACTGTGCAGTATACATACAGTGTCATGCCTCCTTTCAGATACTGTGGCCTTCCTAACCAGACTGGTTCTACTGGTTCGAAGTCAAATGGTGAAAACGTGGTCACATTCTACAGCGCTGTATGGTTCATACATGCTCTACACTCTTATGTGGGTAAAAACTGGTTGAATACCATGTGTCTAGCTGAAGGACTCTGCACACTGAGTCCATCTCTCATCTCATGTTGTGTCCATCATGTTTGCAAACTAACTCCTGAATAAGTTCAAGCTGGTGAATGGGCGCTTCCTGGGTTTTATTTCTTAAAATCAACGTGTGCTGCATCTGCAGCCTTGGTGCAGCCTCCTGGCTAAAATGTACCTCCATCTGGGGCTAAAAATGGTATAAATGATTAATTTTAGGTTTCTAATTTTCCCAGTGAGGTTGTTCCAGGTTCTTTTCCTTTCTTGTTTGAAAGAGAGAATATTGATAACAATGACTGAACTTGCTTAGGTATGAAATTAAACATTGTTTCAATAGCAGTGTTTCTAAAACAATGACTAAAAATGTTAGTCCATGAAGGTGAGACTGAAGGTCTTTGCACACTCAGCCCATTTTTTTGGCCAGATTTTTTCACGAGGAAACTAACCTCACGTTGTTCTAATCATGTTTGCACGCTGATGCAGAAATCTTCATCATTTTTTCAGAGCAGGTTAAGTTTTCTGCAGGTTTTCTCATCACTACATGTCGTTTAAATGGATGAATGATGGTTCAGATCAGCGCCTGCTGCTTCCTTCACACTTGCTTGGCCCCGCCTGATCCCTCCTATCTCCAGCTGGGTTTCCATTACAGTTTATCGCAAAATAAAAGCGATGTTTCTTAAATTTCTATTGAGAACAATTGCGCTTTGTATGCGTTTCCATTGAAGGGAGGTTTGGGCATAGGCCTTGCAATTCTCGTAAAATCTCCTCTCGCGTGAATCTGCTGCAGGGAAGCTTGACGCTCGAAACCTGTTGCGTGTTGGTGAGGTTTTGGTTACATCTACGGCGGTTGCCTGGATAATTTAGAACAAAAGACGAAGGCAGCGGATGATAGTTCAGAGGTGAAGTCCGTACGTATGGCAAAAGCCACGTATAAGGGTAGAAGTATGGTGTTAAGAAAAGTCTCGTCTCTTCTTCTGCCCACACGTACCGTGCCATGTTGTCTCAGAGTGACTGGTCATGTGACACGGTACGTCACGTCCTGTGACTTGTAAATAAAAAAAAGTGTTTCCATTACACTTTTGCGAAATATTTCTATTTCAAAATGCCTGAAAATCCTCCTCATGAAAGTGTAAAAACTTTTAGCGATATTTTAGGTTTTTTTCGAAATTCAGGTGTTTCCATTACCAGTTTTTTATTTCTCTATTTCGATTTTGCGCATTTGCAAGTGTAATGGAAACCCGGCTTCGCTCTCTGCCCTCCCACACCTAAACTTCACTTTAGACACCGTAGAGCTAATCTGACACACCAGATGGATGTGAACCTTCCAGAGACGACGACTGGGGAAGGGCAGAGGCTTTGAAAAAAACTCGGAGGGTGATTGGATGAACGTTCTGTCTGTCACATCTTTACGGGCCAATCAGAGCAACAAAACACGAGACGCAGCCGCTATCGAGGAGTAAACTCCACAGAGAACTGCATAACATGAACCATGGTGACTGTAGACATGTCAGTACTTGACTTTTGTGGTTTTGAAAAGAAAAAAAACTCACTGCTGTTCTTTGTTCTTCTTTTAATGAAGAAATGTCGTCAAGTTCTGATAAAACTGGCGCTTTAGCAGCATCCACGCTAATGTCTCCGGTCATATCTGCGCCGGCCTCTTGTTGCTGCTTGTTTAGGTCGCGACTCCGCCCCTCGCCGCTGATTGGTCCTGTCACTTTCTAACCGGGCCCAAACGGTTCAGACGGGAGCTTTGCAAGATGGATTCACCAGTGAGAAACACAGAAACGGCGTATCCATCTGCTTTGCAAGGTTACTGTAGATATCAACCACTGAAATATAACAGATACAACCACCTGACAGAGACTGAGCTGAAGCTGTTCACAGCTCTCTGTCAGGATGGGTGGATCCAGAGTGATTTAGAGGAGTGACACAGAGCCACAGGCTGCTTATTTTTGTAGCAGTACAGAAACACTTTGCCACATTCTACAAATTTTCGCAGTGAATACAAATAAAACACAATGGACTCAGTGTGGAAGGTTTGAGTGTGTGACATTTCTTCATTATTGAGATCTGAAAAAACTTCAGAAATAACAGACTCAGTGTGCAAAGGCCTTGAGACAAGCTAAAAACATCTTTGGTGAAAATTAGGAGGCTAAAATGTTATGTAGTGCTGGACTGTTGGGTGTCACAGCCATAATACTTATAAACTATGCATATAAACAGGCAGAGATTAGTATTCATTCCCCCTGTTTTACTAATAGTCTACTTTCATGGAAGTGCTCATACTTCCATAGTATATGATGAGCTCTGTCAAGGATGGATCCAGGGTTTTCATTTTTATTTTTTGAAAGAACTGCAAAATCATCATCCTGCTTGACATCAGACTCTGCAAAGTGTCTGTGCCTAAGAATTCTATCAGACTGTAGATCAGTAAAAATGGACTCACTGTAAGACGGCCTTCATGGTGAATCTAATTGTCTCATCATCTTTTCTGTTAAACATCCTAGCGAGGAGACTGTAGAGCATGCCAGAGAGCATCTCCAACTCCAGTATCAAGCATGCATGGTCTGACTTTGAGAAATTTAGCTGGATTTCAGTTGCGCTGACATGTTTGTTGGAGTCTAAAGAAGCATTTTTCTCACATTAACCTGGTCATTTGTCTTTTTCTGACTGCATGTAAACGTACTGAGTGTTTTCGCACTAGAACAGACACAGGATGAGGCCACAGCCTGTGGATGAATCAGGGAATCAAGACAATGGAAATAATAGTAGGCAAGTTAGCTGGATAATAGCACGCCTCCCCGTCTCCCGCCCCTCTCTGGCTGCACATCTCGCTGGGCCTGTGTTTGTACAGTGTAGCTCTTTGTCCGGTCTCTCGCAGTAAGCTAAAGTTGTTCTTGGTCCTGGGATCAGTCAAAGAAAGTGGAACCGCCAACGTCCTGCTCGTAAAGAAGAAGGCCAATGAACCCACGTTTTCCCTCCCTGCGGCTGCGTTAAACAGTCACCTCAGTCTTGCTGCCTGTGCGGTAGTGCTGCTGCTGCTGCTGCTGCTGCTGCTGCTGCTGGTGGTGCTGTGGGATGTAGTGGAGCTGCTCCACCGTATGAGTCCGTCTGGAGGCAAACGCCTGCCTCTTAGAAGCTGTCTGGTTCATGGCTAAAGTGTTGGAGTGCGCCGTGTTTCCCCCTCCTGATGCCCCGCCCCCGCCGCTGCTGCCACCACCAGCATTGTTAGAGGCACTGGGATGGGAGTGCATTTTGGTCATCTTGTAGCGATCCATTAGCGGCGTGGTAGGTATGAACACGTCTGTGTGCGAGATGGCACGCGACATCGACATGTCGCTGCCACGAAAGCCGCCGGAGATGCTGCTGACCATGCCGCGCTTCAGCGACATCATCAGCTTGTCCGGCGAGATCAGAGGATCCTGGGACAGGAGGCGATCTTGTGAGTACAGGCGATCTTGTGAATAGAGGCGGTCTTGAGAGTAGTGGCGGTCTTTAGAGTACAGGTGTTCCTGGGACAGGAGCCGCTCCTTGGAGTACATGCGGTCCTTGGAGTACAGACGGTCTTGCGAGGTGTGGCGGTCTTGTGGAAGCAGACGCTCCTGGGATCGGAGGCGCTCGGCAGACAGGAGCTGTTCGTCTGAGAGGATCCTGCCTCCGTATGGGGACATCCCATTAGAGGACATGCTGTAGTCCTGCTGAGGGGCCCTCTGCGGGGACAGGACTCGATCCTGGGACATGGCCCTCTGGACTCGACGGGGCCTCTGCCTCTGCTGCGACTGCTGCTGTGAAGACTGCGACGAGGGAGGGGCCTGGGAGATGGACGATGGTGGGGGCTGGCTCTGGAGCTGCTGCTGGTCCCGGTGCTGTTGGACCAAAGATGGAGGAGGTTAGAGCCAGTCTGATACCAGGACCAGATTCATACATGTTTCTGATAATGTTTGAACAGTGGGGGGCCTGATTGACAAAGGGATGGTTCAGCTTTGATCTTAGTTTTTCTTAAAGACATCGTCTAATTCACAGAAAGTAGACTCCATTGCTCCCCTAACTGTGCTGCAGAGCAGACAGCATCTCTGCACCAGTGCAGTTTGCACATTTTTATCTAGCCATCATGCAGAATGACTACTAGCTGATGCACATTTAATTATAAGGCACTGTTCATAGAAAGGCTAGCTTTAGAATTTATTGAACTGAGACGACACTGTACAGGGTAAAAATATTGGCAATCAAAATAATGATGTCTCGTTTTCTAACTTCCTGATGAGTTTCAGCAGCAAGTAGCAGTACCAATAATATTCCAGGGGCGGAGCCAGTGGCAAACAGGACCCTCTAATATCTAATTGGCATCCTCAAAAGCGTGGACATTATTGCTGATTTGCCTCGTCTGCCATTACATCGAGCGTTTAGCACAGTGTTACTCAACCCTGCTCAACCAAAGAGCCAAATTTTTAAAAATATCTTTGCAAGAGCCACAATCTAACTGGTGAAAAGTTGCAATAAAGGGTTAAAATGGCAATTAAAAAAGGTAGAGGTGGCAAAAAAGGCAGAAAAGTGGTAAAATGGGCATAAAATGACAGTGGATAAAATTTGGCAAAAATGTGGAGAAAAATGGCAAAAAAGAGCAGAATTGGCAAAAATGGGTCAAAAAAGTGATATAAACATTAGTTACCGATGGCAAAATTGTCAAAAAGGGACAAATATGTCGCAAAATAAATGAGTGAAAAATGACTAAAATGGGCAAAAAGCAGCAAGAAGTTGGCAAAAAATGAAAATGGGCAAAAGGAAAAGAGTGAAAAGTGGCAAAAAAGGGGGAAAAAAATTGCAAATAGTTAAAAGCAGGATATACGTGGCAAAAAGTAGCAAATATTTGGCAAAAAATGATGGAAAAGTGACGAAAATAGGCAAAAAGTCACAGAAAGGTGAGAAAATGAGCAAAAGGAAGTTACATGGGTGAAAAGTGTCGGGGGGGGGGGGGTGGCAAACCCCGCTGTAAGAGTGGGAAACAAACTGATTAAAGTGACTTGTGATGGATCATTTCTGAATTCAAAGTTTCTTTTTTTAAGGTTTTCTGGGGGAATAATAGTTCACATTAAGACGTAAAAGAGCCACAAACCATCACAAAAAAGCCACATGTGGCTCCAGAGCCACAGGTTGAGAAACACTGGTTTAGCGTAAGGGCAGACAGGCCATGGAGTCGAGCTCTGATGTAAGCCCTTTATCAGCTGATGGCCAGCTGATGTGCTCTAAGCGCTATTGGCCAATTGCGCTCATGCTGCTGTAATTTAACTGCTTTTGCCTGGCTACACTCTGCTGCTCTCTGCAAGCTGTTCTTGAAACCTCCCTCCCCCCCAGCTCCTCCTTTATCCTGCTTCTAACTGGATCAACGCCATATACTGGGCCTTGTGGACATTAAAGTGGCCCAGGCACCCTTATATATCTAGAGCTATAAACCTGTATATCACTGGACCATTACAGCCATGTTTATGGTTTTTTCTTAAATCCCTGAACCCTTTGATTTCATATCTAGAGTGCTTATTTTGTATACTTCATGTGGCCCTGAAACCAAGGTATTTTAACCCTTTAAAGCCTGTTGTATCATATTTGATACATACTTTTATGAGACCTCTATCTAATCAATATGATCAATAAATTACAAAAACAACATCTGAATACAGTCTGATCAATGATGAAAATGCCCTCTGGATTATCAGTTACCAAAAACACCTAATGTGTCAAATTAGGTACAAAAAATATACATTTTATGCATTTTTTGGATTTCAGTAGAGGGTCAAATAATCATTTCAGTCCCAAAAAAGAGAATTTTGGCTATATCTGGCTATAGTTTGTGTTTTCAGGCTTTAAAGGGTTAAAATCTTAATTTCTGGGGACCTTGCTTCGATCCCTTGGGCTTTGAACCCGGATATTTTCTGGAGCCTTTAACCCTGATATTGTAAGTGGGAGGACGTCTTTACTTCCCTTGTTTTTTAACCCTCTAGTGCCTGTGTTTTATTGGGACTCTAACCTCTTGGGCCTTGAACTGTTTTGTTTAGTTGGGCTATGAAAGCCCTTGCACCTTAATATTTTATGGAGCATTGCAACTGTATATTCTGGACTCCTTGTATTTAATCAGGCCCAAACCATTAGGGCTTAAAATCATAATATGTGATGGGGTCTTGAGCCCCCAGGGCCTAAAACCCCATTATGGGCCTTGAGCCTTTATGTTCTATGGAGGACTGTAACCTTAGATTTTAGGGCCGTGAACTCTAGGGTTATCTTATGCTTTATACTCCAGGTCTTCTTTCTCACGGCTTATTTTCAAAGTCTCTAATTCTATTGTTCCAGGGCCTCAAACCTTTGTAGCCCTGGACCATTTGATTTGATCGGGCCATGAACACTAAGGGTCTTGAGCCCTCGTCATGTATGGAGCTTTGATGGAGTATTTCATGGGGCCTTTGAACCCAAACATGTTCTGGAGTCTTAAACCCTTATATATTCAGGACTGCTAAGGCCTTTAATGAGTCTGTATGGAGCCTTAAACCCTGAAGGCCTAATCCCCTTTCATTTTTTGAAGCCTCAAATGCTTACATTTATATGGCCTTGAACCCCTCGGGCCTTGAGTCCCTTAAATGTTAGGGAGTCTTGAACCCCTGTAGGGCCTGGAACCCTGTACTTTGTTGGTATTTATGTCCTGGAAACAACATCAGAAAGCAAATAATGGTGTCAGAACATCTATAAAGGAGTGAGTGAGTTTATTCAGAGGCTGGAGGCTAAGCAGCTCCTCCACCCACTGCAGCAGAAAAACAGTCCAACAAATTCAAATGTGGCACCACTTTCTTTGCCTCAAAGACGAACAAACAGCACAGTTCCTGCACTCTCAAACCAAGCACTCAGGCACCCACCTGGTCTTGAGCGATTTTTAGAACGTGTAACGGAAGCGTGCCTCTCGCTGCCAGGTCGGGCAGGTGGCGCTTACGAGTGTAGTAGTCCTCCACTTCTTTATCAGCTGCAGAGGAGATGGAAGAGAGGAGAAGAAAGAGAAGAAAAGAGGTGAAGAAGAGTTTCAGGGAGTGAAAGGAGGAGTTGGAATGCAGAGGGAGAAATCTGAGAACATGGCACACAATGCAGAGGGAAGTGTTGGCGGGCCCATCTGTGCTTCACCTTTCTGAGCTCATGGAGGGGAATAAAAAACAGAGAGAAACAGAGGAATCACAGTCAGACTGGATTACATGCCAGGCACATAACATCCACACACCCAGCCTTCATCTGGGATTCAACAGGCAGCGCTGGCTGTGGGGGCAAACTTTACAAAGGTCATGTGAAAGTCTACAAACAAACAGCGTCATAAACAAGAATGGAGGACAGGCACCTGGAAAACACATGCTGGAAAAGCTGATCGTAATATTGCACAACCACTCCGCAGTGAGAGCCGTGTTTCAGTGTCCTTGAGTGGATGTTTTCTTCTCATTTATGAGTACGAACAACCTCGACATGCATTTAGAGGCAGATCAGAAAAAAATGAATACATTTCCAGAGGCAGAAGAGTGTAGGAGTGAATGTAGCATTGACTTCATGCCTCACAACACAAACCCATGCATAAAGACTGGTATTAAAGTACATAACACACGGAGTGACGCACATTTACACCAACCGCCACACAAGGAGACAAAATGCAGAAAAATCATTCAGGTATAGAAATGCTAACATGGCCTTTGATAGGCTGCTGATAGACCCTTGGCAACATGAACTGATATAAAACAAGGAGGACCTCATATTTCAACCAGTTTTAACATTATAATCCTCTAAATGGACAGCCTTTCTGCAGATTTCAGCATGGGAGACCTCAGACAGAAGGACACGTTCAAGAGATCATAATACTCTAGACCAGTGGTCTCAACCTTGGGGTCAGGAGACCCTGAGAGGGTTTCCAAATGCCCTAAAAATGAAGAATATTTTTTGAATTACACTGTTGCCATTTTTCACCAATTTTGTCAATTTTTTTTTTACCTCTTTTCATCATTTTCCTGACAATTTTAACACATTTATGTCCCTTTAAAGCCTACCATTGTGCAAGTCTGCCAGGACATGTTCTTACAATTTTACATACTGTAGTGCTATTTTTGGGAGTATGTTTATTTGCTTTACATCAGTATAACCCTTATATCCCAGGTTTTAATAATATGTATTGACTTATGTCTTCACTACTACAATAAATTAATTAACAATAAACCTAAAAAAATGAAAATCGTTTGTTTTTTTCACATATATTTCAAAATACAGAAATTGCACAGCTGTATCCCTCAAATTTGTAAATGTAAAAAAGTTGCACAATATCCTTTGGAACCACAGGAAATTTATTTGGAGTCTGTACATAACTTTCTTTTTGAGATATAGTCAATTTTGTAACCTGTTAAAAAAAAAAAAAAGCCAGATGAGTAGTTGGACTCTTCATCCAACGCTGTAATTAGTTTGAAAGCTTGGCGCCAGCTCTAAAACTGTTTGGCACGGTTTTGTGAATCCATAACTACAGATGTGTGTAAGTGTGTCAAAGGTGTGTGTGTGTGATGGATGTCTGGTGTGTGTGGGTTGTGTGTCTGAGTGTTTTTGTAAAAAAGTAGGGCTGAAACGAGAGCGAAGGCGAGTATGTGTGCAGGCTAAGTTCTTCAATTTATTCCACGGAAAAAAATACAACTCCCGGGAAAATACGCCACTTCCTGTTGTTGAGGTGGGGAGCCTATGAGGTAGAGACACTTAAGAACCATGTGACAGGTCACGCCCACAACGTGATGACGTTTATTTTAACTTAGGAAGTGCTGCAAATACCCGTGGTCTCGTTTATGAAGATTTTTGTTATGTGCATTTTATTGTGTATTTTCACAAACCCATCACTGCAACGAAAAAGCGCTCTGAAACACGGTGAATGTGTGAAATGTTAGTGTAACTCCCCAGGTATTATATGCAAAAAGAATGATCCATCTATCTTATCCGGCTTCAAATCTACCGCCAATCAGAAATGGATATGCTTATCATAGCGCCGGCGCTACACTAGGTTCTATAGGGTTAACACCTATTCTTATCATTTAACACCTACTTTTGTCATGTTTAAACTCTTTCCACCACTTTCTTCTGCCTGTTTCTGCCACTTCTAAACCAATTCTTGCCACTTAAGCATAATGTTGCCTCTGCTGACCCATTATTGCCACTATTAACCCCTTTTAACCACTTTTTACACCCAATTTTTGCCCTTCTAACCACATTTCACCATTTGAATTGCCCATTTTTGCCAGTTTAACCAATTTCTGCTAGTATCTGCCTATTTTTTTTTCTCAGTTAACCCATTTTTGCCCATTTTAACTCCTTTTTATGCCCATTTTTGCAACTTCAATGAATTTTTGCCTTTTTTTTGTCATTTTTATCTAATTTTTCCCACTTGTAAATAATTTCTGCTACTTTTAAAATCCAATTTCAGCACCTTTTCCTTTTCCTTTTCCATTTTTTGCCATTATTAACCCATTGTAGCAATTCTTATTATTCTTTTTTTTTTTTTTTTGAAAAAGGGGAATTACATTTTTAATAAGGCTATTTAATACACAAAAAGATTTTTTTTTAATAAGGGCGGTTATTTTTTCAGGTTGAATGTGAAATATGGATTTCACAGCTTCACATCACAGTGGACCATGGTTTTGCTGGCCATGGGCCCCCAGTTTGGCTGGGTACCATAGAGATCTCCCATTTATCCCCCTAATGGACGGCCTTGTCTCCACATGACTCTTCTTGATTGTGCCTGGCTGTGTTCAACCACCTTCAGGAAATATTAACCTCTGTAGTTTTATGTCATGAACAGAATTTTCAGAGACATTAATGCCACATGGAAAGTATCTGCAAAGTCACAAAGTAAAATTAATAAGCCACCAGCATTTTTTCTTTTATTAAGGCACCTGAAAAGTCTTTTATTGTAATGATCAGGAAAAACCTGCAGGTCAGACAAAATGAATGCTAAGAAAGGGTCATGCTAGTTAGATCTTCTTTTGTTACTTCTGAGACTTAAAACAGAGAGAAGTATGTAATCGAGTGTTTTAGCATGATTTCAAGTTCAAAAATCATGCCTGAAGCTTTTTTTTTGCAGCTTTAGTACTACTGGTGTTTGAGGTTACAGTTATACGGAGGTCATCTCACAGAAACTCGGGTAAAAACGTGACTTCAGAGAGAAACACACGGCTGGCGTCTGCTAGCTCAGTGCCAGCGATGTCCTCACAAGTCGGTCCCATTTTAACAAGTTTAGAAAGACAAAGCCAGTATCTGATATGCTGATATTTCCTTTATACTGATGTATAAACCTTTCTTTATCATAAAGAAGACTGTCAGTAAGGCTGAATCAAGCAGAGCTTTGCTGTGAAAGAGTGTAAAGAACACTGAGAGAGGAGAGGAGACAGTCTGTTACACTTGGAGCTTCATTCACAATATTCACAATATCACATGGACACACCCACACCTGATGGTACACCTGTATATTTTATATTGGTAAAATAATAATATAGAAATTATGAATAAAAATACTAAATAACTGTGTGGGCTCAGGGTGTCAAAAGTTGTAATAGTCTCATTTTTACCTCCGCCAAGGAGGTCATGTGGTCGCCAGGGTTGTTAGTTTGTTAGTTAGTTAGTTTGTTAGTTAGTTAGTTTGTTTGTTAGCAACATAACTCAAAAAATTACGGACAGGTTTTGATGAAATTTTCAGGAAATGTCAGAAATGGCATAAAGAAGAACTGATTAGATTTTGGGAGTGATCCGGATCACCATCTGGATCCAGGAATTTTTTAAAGGATTCTGTACTATTGGGAGATAGGGCTAATGGTGGAGGTCTGCGCTGTTACCACTTTACACCAGGAGATGGCGGACATGAGTAACTTCAATCCCAGCAGCATTTGTGGGTGTGTTTCTATTCAAAATGTCGGAGTTTATAGAGTTTGAAAGACGCACGCCCAGTCGAGGAGACGAATCGGAGCGTAACAGAGAGAAAGACAGAGAATTGTAGCGAGAATACTCACAATGCTGGGAGGAATAGAGGAATATTCACCCTCTGACATGACTTCCGGTTGTCCAGTGAGACCAAGGGTGAGACTGTCAGTGCATCTGTTGGCACCGGCAGGCAATGCTTCCACCATGACAGTCCACCTGTAGCGAAGCCAATACTTTGCCTCACCGCATTTCCACCTCACCAGGGAGGGAGTAATCGGGAATGCCGTGGTGGGTGGCACATGGGGACGGACCCAGGAATTTATGAAAGGATTCTTCACTGTTGGGGGATAGGGCTAATGGCGGAGGTCTGTGCTCTTCGGGTGCCTCTCTAGTTTTACCAAGTAACAGCTGTGTAACATTAGGAATGTATTACAGTTACACAGATGCTCTTATCCAAAGATACTTACATCTGGGACAGGTGTTCCTGGTGTTCAGGACCAGGCACAAGGGCCCACACTAAACCCCCAATCTCCCATTCAGCATTCAGCAATGTAAACCGTCCAGGAAGTACTAAGCTAGTAAAAATATACCGATTATCAAGTATTTCCTCATAATATTTTGGCAATTCTCTGGAAATTAGTTGGAATTTTGTCAGAAAATTTCTTAGAAATAAAATAATAGTTTTCTGTATATACTGTATGTTTTATAGTAATCCCCAGCTGTTTTCTAGATTTTGACCCACTAAATTAAAGCGGGTCTTTCCTGAATAATTGTCAAGTACTTTTTAGGATTAGGGTTAGGGTAAAGTGCCATCTAATTACAAGAGGATGACCATAATATTACAAGAAATAACTGATACATTATTACTGGGTATACTGCCTGAAAATGACCAAGTTTTGACTTGGTAAAATGCCAACTTATTAAAGGTAAGCAAAGAAATTACTAAATAATGCTATGAAATTACTAGGTGAAATAAAATGTAATGTACAGTTTTCAGCTGATGAGGTAAAACCGAGCACACAGAGGGGCAGATAAGAGGTTAATGCTCTGAGGAGCTCCACTACAGCTGACCAGTGGTTTTAAACTGTTTTTACAAAAGGCACACCCGAGATCGAGCCATAATCTCAAGGCACAAAACATTCATGTTCATCAAAATAGCCTTTTTAAAATGTCTTTACTTGGTGTGTGTGTATGCTAGCAGTATGGCAGAGCTAATTCTGCTAACCCCTGTTGTCATTTCATGGAGGAATTTTACACAATGAGGGAGAAAAGCCGTTAATGCCCATTAGGCATGTTGGGACATGCAGCAGTGCAGATGAACAGTAGAGTTATTTTACAAAGCTGAGATAGGCAGAGCACACAGTGGTGTTAAATGGAGCTGCACCATAATCCTGTGTTAACTTGACGACAATATGACTGCCTTTAACTAGCATTACACCGACTGATGGCTGACAGTGATCCTCAGAATACCATTAGCGAACCTCGGCTAGCTTGTATTAGCTAATTAGCACCCACCTACACTGTAATGTGAAGAGTTTCTAACCTTTCTCTTCTCAAACAGCAGCATTTTAGACCTAAACACATGGAGAGCACATCAAACTGTCCATACTTTTGTAGTTTTTCATGGTGGTGTCAGGAGGAGGGTTCTTCTTTGCTGCAGACACCAGAATGTTCTGGATGGGACACGTCTGGTTTAACATGGACTTAAAGAGTGTCCCTGTGCTGCAGAGGGGTCTAAATCATGGAAGGCTTGGTACAGGAGACCATTTTAGGCCCCGTCTGATGATTTGGGGACTATTTTTACAGAGGAATCAGCTATTTTGAGATTGGCATTTGAAAACAGAATCTTGTGTTCAAAGTTTGCAGAAAAAAGAGATTGCCACGTCCTACCAGGTGTGGGGGAGGGGTCTAAATTGGGCCTAAAAGAGGGCCTAAATGTGCCTCGTATGTAGGCTGATTCTTCCTTCCTGCTCATGTTTAACCATCAAAGTCAGAGGTGAGTGTTATTATATGGGGGAATAAATTATGCAGAGCTGAGAGCGTGAGCCGTCTTTCTCAATAAAGCAGAGCTCACACCACCTGCCAGGTTCACTCTCAGACAAAAACCCCTTCAGCAGAGAGCCACGGGCGCCCGCTGCAAATCGATTCATTATGAGACATCATAAAAACAAGATGTTCCTTTCTCAGCCATAATAGTCCTCAAGATGTGGGCCGGGCTCTGCAAACTCATCAACCATATTACCATAGAGTGAATGACTTCCTTGTGGTGTACACTGTCCCGCGCTGCAATGGGCTAAACGCTTTTCTTCAGTTTGATACCAATTTGCATTAATAAGCAGTCGCATTCTTCTCTTTTATTGTCACTACAATGAAAACGCCGCTCTATCTTCCCTCCGGCACAATCCGACATGATCTATCAGCGCTCAGACACTACTTGAGCAACAAAAAGAAGCTTCACAGCCTTTTGGCTATTTGCTGCAACAAATAATCTGCTTTGGAAGCAGAAAGAAAGTTTGGGAGACTGAAGGACGCTGCCCGAGGAGATTTCCTCTTATTCTCTTTTGTGTGCTGCTATCTAGGACTGTTCATACGGTTTTGTTTCACTACTTATTGAAAATGTTAATTCATAAGCATTCTCCAAGCAAAGGGGCAGTCTTTTGTTGTTTCTTTTCTCCTACTCCAGCCGAGGACAGTAAATAGCAGCACAACCTGCTGTTATATAAGTTTATATTGTTGGCAGCCTCCGCTCTGACAGGAAGAGTTGTAGATCCTCATCCTTCACTTTGACTACCGGCCAGCAGTGAAAAGGGCCGGTCATGATGGAATTACACAAACCTTGTGGAATATTTGCGTTCCACTCAGAGAATATCAGGGGATGAGACCTCATTACGCAGTAGAAATCCAGCATAGCATCGCCAAATCAATACCAAGCCGGGCCGGGCACGAGAAGCCGCTTAATGTACTTATATGCTGGGAGAGAAAACGTGGCCGCGGCCTCTGAGGAGAGAGAGAGGAGCGCTGCATCTCAATGATCGGTTTCTTTTATTAAGGTTTAAAGTCATGTAGACTTAGGGGCGGGTTTACTTTATGGCAAGGATTAAAGTACAGCAGTGACTGGGTGAAAATCAGCACCTCATCGGTCCTTATGTGAGTCAGTTTTACTGTCAAACAGAGCTGAGACCACTGTGGTGCTCTCTCATGCATAGAGAGTTCCTAAGGGCCAGTTACAGCTGTACATCCCTGTATCCTCCTCATCCTCTCCTCACTGCTCTCTGTATGTCACTACAGACCACGTATGTGTGAACTGTTGCTGTGAAGTGTGTCGTCTGTTGTAGACTAAAGGCTCAGACTGAAAGAATCCGGCCAGATTTAAGCCTGACTGCAACGTCGCAGCTCATCGTGAAACTCGGGCCCAATTTAGAGTGTCGGCAACGACAAACAGTCTTGTAGTGTGACGTAATTAACGGCGCGTCCAAGACGCCCCACGACCACGATTCAACAAGACTAGCATGTCAGAAATTTCATACATTGTCGCCTGGTTTGACACCCTGACCTGACGTTATCGACGTGAATCCTGACGTCTACCAACAGGAGTGTTTGTCCTTATCTTTGCATCATCATTTAAAACACGGGTGTCAAAGTCAAGGCCCGGGGGCCAAATCTGGCCTGTGGTGCAGTTATACCCAGCCCACCAGATCATATGATATCTTTATTAGAACTGGTCCACCAGTATGTCTGCAGATTTCCTCGAGTATAAAAACGTAAACTTAACCTTGATAATTTATAACATCCTGGTTGAGTCATAAAAATAAGAAAATGTAAACAGTAAAAATAATTTGATAAAAGTCAGGAACATGGGGAAGAAATTAGTGTTTCTCTATATTTTCAGTTTTGCATCTCTATGACGTAAAGTAATGGTTTTGACTTTTTATGTCATATTTTAACCTTTAAATCTCATTACTTTGAGTTTTTATCTCATATTTTTACCTTTTAGATTAATAACTTTGATTTTTAAATCCTACTTAGACCTTTTAAAGCCATGATTTTGACTTTTATCTCATGTTTTGACCTTTCCAACTCCTAACTTTAACTTCTATCATTTTTTTTTTTTACCTTAAAAACGCAGGAATTTAAATTTTATTTCATATTTTGACATTTGAAACTCATGATTTGGATGTTTGACTCATCTTTAGACTGTTAAAAATTACAATTTTGAATTTTATCTCAATTTTTGACTTTTAAAAATCATGGTTTCAGTATTCTATCTCATATTTGCCTTTAAAAAACATTATTCTGACTTTAAATGTCATGTTTTACCCTTTAAACGTATAGGTTTATCTCAGATTTTGAGTTTTTACCTTATCATGTTTACCTTTTAATCACAAAAAAACATTTATAATCAGTGCCAAGTTTTTTACCCCCATAGTTCATTTCTGGTGAAAATAAGGTGAACATTTTATGGTTAAATATCGACTCTGTCAGACCCGAGTTCAGAATCCGGCCCCCGCTGTGATTGAGTTTGACACCCCTGATTTATAAGATTTACCACTTTTATCCCCATAACTGTTATCCATAATCCAATCCACTTTTTTACGAGCTAGAGACCGCTACAATCACATGGAGCGCTTCTGTTGTAGAGTGGTTGACACTCTTTGACCCGCCCCGTCAACCCGTGAACTCACACTCAGTCACGGAGACGGTGGTGACGTCAGCATACGGTGAGCGGTCAGGATCACTCCTGTAGTGTGGCCAGGCTGTCGGCCAAGATGGGACAAGATTTGGTCTCATAGTCTGGCATGGTGCCATCGTGAACGACCAGAACAATCGTGTATTCAGAGCCGGCCTTTAGCTGCTCTGATTTATGATGGTGAGAATAAATCCTGGACGTTCCTGATCAGTCAAATTGACTGATAACATAAATTTACACAGCAGTGAGTGTAATGTCAGACAGTACGACTGCTGTCAGCTATAACTGGCCAATGACTGATTTCCAAACATAGTAGCAGGTTTAATGATGTGTTTAATGAGATGTTTTAAAGAGCAGTGGTGTATGGTAAGTACTTTAACTTGTTTTAAGTCTCACAGATGTGTGCTGCATTTCTCTGCATGAATGAAATCTCTGTCTGAAAACTGTATTTCTCTTTTTTTCTGTTCTCCTGGTGTTGGTGATCTAAGAGTGAAGTCACTGATGTAACATGTGCCCTGTGGCAAAATGTGCTAAGTTCACTTGGCGGTGGGTGTGTTTGCACCTGCGTGTCTTTAGTGCAAATTCTTTAGTGGATTAGGTGCAACAGAGCAGCGGTTTCCAAAGTGGGGGTCGGGACCTCCAGGGAGGTCGGGAGACAGTGAAGGTGGGTCACAAATGCTTTCCAAAAAACAAAGAAAAATGTAATATGTTTAAAAATCTTAAATTTGATTGTCTATTGTTGAAAAATATTGTTAAATAAGTTCAATTTAAAATAAAAAAAGTAGTCATCAAGTGACATTTGTGCTTAAATTTACATAGAAGTTAAAAAAAAATGCTGCTTCGTGCACTTTATCCCTCAAGAGAAGGTGGGGGTCTGGATCTCTTATGCCGTCATTTTGGGGTCATGGGCCTAAAAGATTGGAAACTTCTGCATGTGGAATGCTTGGGTGAAAATCTTGCGCTGTCAGCGCGGCACAAAAATCTCAGTAGATCTGCCCCTTTGTTGTTAAATGTACGGATGGTTGTAGCTCCTTCGGAGTGTATTTCGGTAACATGGATGGTGCCTGGCTGCTAGGGCTGGGTAATGCCACTGATTGTCTGAAATGATTCGATTGCGATTTACAAGGCTCCTATTTGGATATCAATTCATGCAGGGACATTTTACTTAGAAAGTCTACTTTACTTCAACATTTAAGAGATTCTAAGAGAAGTGTAGTTGAAACTACTGCAAAGAATGTTCCAATCAGGCATTTTATTAATAATATCAGAGTTTTCATTAAAAATGGACCCTAACCTAGTAGTATTTACATTCCTGTTTTACCTCCATGTGGAACATTCTGGATGTGGCTTTTTGTACAGTTTGCCTCTGCATTTATAGGGTCAGATCTACTAAAGGTCTGCGTGCATAAAGACATGTGCAATCTCATTGCACACACAAAAAAATGTACAAACGGATTTACTAACAGTGCGTGCTGAGGGTTGCATCTTTCAAAGGTGAAAAATAACGCGGCTGCATCCAGTTAGTATGTTTGCTGCAATGAATATGCAATATGGGGCGTTAACACGAATTGTGTGTGTGCTGGGAGGAGAAAACATAAATATATTATTTTAGCGCACGCATAGCGATTTATCAAACCTGAAAGCAATTTTGCTCATAGAAACTTTGTCTATATTTAACACGTGTCAAAGGGAGGTGCAAACGGTTTGTATGTGTAATTGCACACACATGGCTGCGGTTATTGTGGCAAGAAGGAGACATCCAAACTATGAAAGCAGATGCAGAGAACGCATTTTTCACCCTCGTGTGAACATTTTTGGAATAAATGAGGAAACAGTCATTAAAACATATCGCCTATCCAGCCTTGGAGCTGTTGGAGGAACTCAGAGAGGATTTGGAGTCAGCCACGAGGAGGAGTCACGCAACACCTGCAATGACAAAACTCCTTCAAATTTACTTTTTTTTTGCATCTGGGTCAGTCCAGCGTACCGTAGCTGGGATCTCCCAATCCCATTTTTCTGATGCTCTGTATGAAGTTGTAACACTTAACTTTTCCCAAGCTAGCGTTAAACACACACAAGGGGGGATTTTTAAAGAAAATAGAAAACCTTGTCCACCCTTATCCAAACCTTACCCTATAATCCACCAGTCTCCTCAGAAAAAAAACAATAAATCCACACAGCAAAAACCCCCCAAAAAACAAAAATATACAATCGACTGCTAACTACTGGTATACCAGGTAAAAAATACAAAAACAAGACGATCTCACCCAAATCCAGGGAACATAATCCAACAGGGAAACTCTTTTTCTTCTCCCTGACTCCCGAGGGCTTCTTTGCTGTAGCTCATTTAAGTGTTTACTGGCTTCATCCATCAACTCCTCTAATTCTGTAATTCGAATTTCATTTTGCGCGTTCGGCTGTCATGCTGCAAAACATGAAACACGCAAGACCTTCATTTAAATAGGAATGTCTCCAACACGTTTGCACCTCTTGTCATTTGTGCATTCACTCTTCGTAAATCACCCGCAAACTGCCGTCCAACCCCAAACGTAAAATTCTAGATTGCACACGCAAATCAGTACACGCAAATTGGGATCTTAGTAGATCTGGCCCATAGTGTTCAAATCCAAAATGCATGATATGCACGTATGCAATGATATCCTCTTTTAGATTAATATAAATAAAGACAAGTACATTTCATTTCTCTGCTGTAAACGGTGGGGCTGTGCGTAATTTGCTGTGAAACAGAGGAATGGGGGTAGTAAAGTAAAGCACACTGTACAGACGATGCATACGGGGTTTCAAAGAACAGCTGGAGTTCGCTCCTCTTGAACGTAGCATCCCCAGGTGACTCTCCACCAAGTCACCTGCTCGTGCTGCACCAGTGAAAGTTTACGTAGGAAGAGATATCCAGCTTGTATTGAGAATGCGTCTAGATATCCATAATTCAAAGATTGGGTGTAAGATTCAAACCTGGAATCAGAGTCTAGACACTTTTAGAGGCGAGTGCAGCTGCATGAGCGACATAAGTCTGAGACTGGTACCGCCAAGAGCAACCAGGAGAACAAAAAGGCATTTATTAAAGATCGATCAAGAATTTGGTGTGCAAGGGTCCTTACTTACAGCTCCATAATTGGCTCTGGAATCAGCCCAGAGATCTTCATAGAAACACAAAATACATGTTGATATTCCTGTATTTCATTATCCAGTTATAACCTATAAAAATGCTCAACAGATGTGCGTGGAGTGAAGGTAGCACTGATAAGAGGTATCCTAAGGTGACAGAGTACTCTGTGTATTTTATCCTGTTCCCTAAAGCTCACATAGTAAAGTGCAAAGTCTTTTCAGGACAGTCAAAATGCAAACTAGTGTCACTAAGGTGAAGTAGAACATCACAGAGCAGCAAACTTTGCTACCTAACGTTTCCACTTGTTGGTCTACCTGGCCATAGCTTAGCAGTGTTAGCTCATCACCTCTTCTGCTGAGTATTTTTGTTCTTAGACAATCAAACACCAGTCTAAACTGTTGCCAACTGACAGCTAATGGTAACTTGGGTAGTGTGCTGATTGGTTGCCCCACTGAGCTAAGGGGGCGGGGCACAGCAGTAGGTCAATTGAAGCTAAATCACTAAATAGATGTTATTGTGGAAGGTGTTAGAAATAGAGCAGACAAACTTCACTATGATTGCGATCTTTAGCTCTTTGTGCAAAATAATGACAAATCCTGTTTGCATAAAATCACATGAGGGCCAGATCATTAGGACCTGACCTGGTCCACAAGGCACCATTGGGGGATCACTGCTCTAACTTGTGGCAGTATCTAATGGCAGATAACAGCTCAAGTTCAGCTATGCTTTATGATTGATGCCTGTCCAAGTATTGTCTTTTCTGGCCTCAGAGAACCCTGACATGAGTGATAGACATAAAAAGACCAGAGCTACAGTAACAGCGATCGAACCAATGGTGGACATCCATGTTCTATGATAAGAACCCGCCGCAGCGAAGTGATTCCCCGCGAGGTTGAGGGACAGCACACGTGATGCAGTGTTTGTTCATGCAGGGCTTCAGGGCAGCAGGGGGCCTACACTTGCATGAGAGCATTGAACTTGGACCTACTGAGTTTCTTCAGGGACGAGAAGCGGTTGAGGTCGGCTTTGACGGCCGCCTCGTATGAAGGCGGCAGGTGAGACAGGCTCTGGAAGGAGCGTGAGAAAGACAGGTCATAGGGTTCCGTCTGCGACGTCAGGATGCCGCTAATCCGATTGTTTTCTGGAGACACATACATACATATAGAGAGACAGAGGAAGGAAGAGAAGAGAAATGGGCAGGCTGGCTTCTTCACTCACTCACACCCCACCCCCGCCCCCCGTAAAAAGAGCGCCAGGATCAGAGCATTATGAGGACCACCTGCTGAGGGAGAGAAGGGGAGACGGAGCTGGAGTTTTAGTTTTACAAATATTTCCTGAGGGCAGATGAAGTCAAAAACCATGACTGAATACTTGGAAGCATTTTTATTAGAGAATTTACAAAATATATATGAAAGAGGAGGCGTCGTTGGTGATTCTCTCAACCTTTAAGCACTGCAAAGCCACATAAAGGTTCAATGGCTGACTGCCATTTTTGATTAAAAATGGTTATCAAGGTTAAAAACACTAAAAAAAACCATAGTGACCTTATATAATTAAATCTGGAATCACTCACATGACTCTTGTACAAAGAAACAGCAAAAGAAAAGAGAAAATGTGTTTATTAATTATGTTATTAATGATTATGATTAAAAAAATAAATAACAGCTAGTTAACCAGGGAATAAATGAGTGACTAACAGCTAGCTAACAAGGGAATAAATAAGTAACTAACAGCAAGTTAACCAGGGAATAAATGAGTGACTAACAGCTAGCTAACAAGGGAATAAATAAGTAACTAACAGCTAGCTAACCAGGGAATAAATGAGTAACTAACAGCTAGTTAGCCAGGAAATAAATGAGTGACTAACAGCTAGCTAACCAGGGAATAAATGAGTAACTAACAGCTAGTTAGCCAGGAAATAAATGAGTGACTAACAGCTAGCTAACCAGGGAATAAATGAGTAACTAACAGCTAGTTAACCAGGGAATAAATGAGTGACTAACAGCTAGCTAACCAGGGAATAAATGAGTAACTAACAGCTAGCTAACCAGGGAATAAATGAGTAACTAACAGCTAGTTAGCCAGGAAATAAATGAGTAACTAACAGCTAGCTAACCAGGGAAAAAATGAGAGACTAACAGCTAGTAAGCCAGGAAATAAATGAGTAACTAACAGCTAGTTAACCAGGGAATAAATGAGAGACTAACAGCTAGCTAACCAGGGAAAAAATTAGTAACTAACAGCTAGTTAACCAGGAAATAAATGAGAGACTAACAGCTAGCTAACCAGGGAATAAATGAGTAGATAACAGCTAGTTAGCCAGGAAATAAAAGAGTAACAAACAGCTAGTTAACCAGGGAATAAATGAGTAACTAACAGCTAGTTAACCAGGAAATAAATGAGAGACTAACAGCTAGCTAACCAAGGAAAAAATGAGTAACTAACAGCTAGCTAACCAGGGAATAAATGAGTAACTAACAGCTAGCTAACCAGGGAATAAACGAGTAACTAACAGCTAGTTAACCAGGAAAAAAATGAGTAATTAACAGCTAGTCAACCAGGGAATAAATGAGAGACTAACAGCTAGCTAACCAAGGAATAAATGAGTTTCTAACAGCTAGCTAACCAGGGAATAAACGAGTAACTAACAGCTAGCTAACCAGGAAATAAAAGAGTAACTAACAGCTAGCTAACCAGGAAATAAAAGAGTAACTAACAGCTAGCTAACCAGGAAATAAAAGAGTAACTAACAGCTAGCTAACCAGGAAATAAAAGAGTAACTAACAGCTAGCTAACCAGGAAATAAAAGAGTAACTAACAGCTAGCTAACCAGGGAAAAAATGAGTGACTAACAGCTAGTTAGCCAGGAAATAAATGAGTAACTAACAACTAGCTAACCAGGGAATAAATGAGAGACTAACAGCTAGTTAGCCAGGAAATAAAAGAGTAACAAACAGCTAGTTAGCCAGGAGATAAATGAGTAACTAACAGCTAGCTAACCAGGGAATAAATGAGTAACTAACAGCTAGTTAACCAGGGAATAAATGAGTAACTAACAGCTAGCTAACCAGGGAATAAATGAGTAACTAACAGCTAGCTAACCAGGGAATAAATGAGTAACTAACAGCTAGCTAACCAGGGAATAAATGAGTAACTAACAGCTAGTTAACCAGGAAAAAATGAGTAATTAACAGCTAGTCAACCAGGGAATACATGAGAGACTAACAGCTAGCTAACCAAGGAAAAAATGAGTAACTAACAGCTAGCTAACCAGGGAATAAATGAGTAACTAACAGCTAGTTAGCCAAGGAATAAATGAGTAACTCAATACTAGCTAACAAGGGAATAAATGAGTAACTAACAGCTAGTTAGCCAGGAAATAAAAGAGTAACAAACAGCTAGTTAGCCAGGAAATAAATGAGTAACTAACAGCTAGCTAACCAGGGAATAAATGAGTAACTAACAGCTAGTTAGCCAGGAAATAAAAGAGTAACAAACAGCTAGTTAGCCAGGAAATAAATGAGTAACTAACAGCTAGCTAACCAGGGAATAAATGAGTAACTAACAGCTAGTTAGCCAGGAAATAAAAGAGTAACAAACAGCTAGTTAGCCAGGAAATAAATGAGTAACTAACAGCTAGCTAACCAGGGAATAAACGAGTAACTAACAGCTAGCTAACCAGGGAATAAATGAGTAACTAATACCTAACTAACCAGGGAAGAAATGAGTTATCAACAGCTAGCTAACCAGAAAATAAATGGGTAACTAACAGCTAGCTTACCAGGGGAAACATGAGTAACTAACAGCTAGCTAACAAGGGAATAAATGAGTAACTGACAGCTAGCTAACCAGGGAATAAATTAGAAACTAACAGCTAGCTAACCAGAAAATAAATGAGTAACTAACAGCTAGTTAACCAGGAAAAAAATGAGTGACTAACAGCTAGTTAGCCAGGAAATAAAAGAGTAACAAACAGCTAGTTAACCAGGGAAAAACTGAGTAACTCAATACTAGCTAACAAGGAAATAAATGAGTAACTAACAGCTAGCTAACCAGGGAATAAATGAGTAACTAACAGCTAGTTAGCCAAGGAATAAATGAGTAACTAACAGCTAGTTAGCCAAGGAATAAATGAGTAACTAACAGCTAGCTAACCAGGGAATAAACGAGTAACTAACAGCTAGCTAACCAGGGAATAAATGAGTAACTAACAGCTAGTTAGCCAAGGAATAAATGAGTAACTAACAGCTAGCCAACCAGGGGAAAAAATGAGTAACTAACAGCTAGTTAACCAGGGAATAAATGAGTTTCTAACAGCTAGCTTACCAGGGAATAAATGAGCAACACCATATTAGCTGACAAGTTAATAAATAAATAACTAACAGCAAGTTAACCAGGGAATAAATGAGTAACTAATACCTAGCTAACCAGGGAAGAAATGAGTTATCAACAGCTAGCTAACCAGAAAATAAATAGGTATCTAACAGCTAGCTAACCAGGGAATAAATGAGTAACTAACAGCTAGCTAACAAGGGAATAAATGAGTAACTGACAGCTAGCTAACCAGGGAATAAATTAGAAACTAACAGCTAGCTAACCAGGGAATAAATGAGTAATTCAATGCTAGCTAACCAGAAAATAAATGAGTAACTCACAGCTAACAAACCAGGGTATAAATGAGTAACTGACAGTTAGTTAACCAGGGAATAAATGAGTAACTAACAGTTAGTTAACCAGGGAATAAATGAGTAACTAACAGCTAGTTAACCAGGGAATAAATGAGTAACTAACAGCTAGCTAACCAGGGAATAAATGAGTAACTGACAGTTAGTTAACCAGGGAATAAATGAGTAACTAACAGTTAGTTAACCAGGGAATAAATGAGTAACTGACAGCTAGTTAACCAGAGAATAAATGAGTAACCAACAGCTAGTTAACCAGGGAATAAATGAGTAACTAACAGCTAGTTAACCCGGGAATAAATGATCAACTGACAGCTAGTTAGCCAGGAGATAAATGAGTAACTAACAGCTAGTTAGCCAGGAGATAAATGAGTAACTAACAGCTAGCTAACCAGGGAATAAATGAGTAACTAATACCTAGCTAACCAGGGGAAACATGAGTAACTAACAGCTAGCTAACAAGGGAATAAATGAGTAACTGACAGCTAGCTAACCAGGGAATAAATGAGTAACTAACAGCTAGTTAGCCAAGGAATAAATGAGTAACTAACAGCTAGCCAACCAGGGGAAAAAATGAGTAACTAACAGCTAGTTAACCAGGGAATAAATGAGTTTCTAACAGCTAGCTTACCAGGGAATAAATGAGCAACACCATATTAGCTGACAAGTTAATAAATAAGTAACTAACAGCAAGTTAACCAGGGAATAAATGAGTAACTAATACCTAGCTAACCAGGGAAGAAATGAGTTATCAACAGCTAGCTAACCAGGGAATAAATGAGTAACTAACAGCTAGCTAACCAGGGAATAAATTAGAAACTAACAGCTAGCTAACCAGGGAATAAATGAGTAATTCAATGCTAGCTAACCAGAAAATAAATGAGTAACTCACAGCTAACAAACCAGGGTATAAATGAGTAACTGACAGTTAGTTAACCAGGGAATAAATGAGTAACTGACAGCTAGTTAACCAGAGAATAAATGAGTAACCAACAGCTAGTTAACCAGGGAATAAATGAGTAACTAACAGCTAGTTAACCAGGGAATAAATGAGTAACTAACAGCTAGTTAACCCGGGAATAAATGATCAACTGACAGCTAGTTAGCCAGGAGATAAATGAGTAACTAACAGCTAGTTAGCCAGGAGATAAATGAGTAACTAACAGCTAGCTAACCAGGGAATAAATGAGTAACTAACAGCTAGCTAACCAGGGAATAAATGAGTAACTAACAGCTAGTTAACCAGGAAAAAATGAGTAATTAACAGCTAGTTAACCAGGGAATAAATGAGAGACTAACAGCTAGCTAACCAAGGAAAAAATGAGTAACTAACAGCTAGCTAACCAGGGAATAAATGAGTAACTAACAGCTAGTTAACCAGGGAAAAAATGAGTAACTCAATACTAGCTAACAAGGGAATAAATGAGTAACTAACAGCCAGTTAGCCAGGAAATAAATGAGTAACTAACAGCTAGCTAACCAGGGAATAAATGAGTAACTAACAGCTAGCTAACCAGGGAATAAATGAGTAACTAACAGCTAGTTAGCCAGGAAATAAAAGAGTAACAAACAGCTAGTTAGCCAGGAAATAAATGAGTAACTAACAGCTAGCTAACCAGGGAATAAACGAGTAACTAACAGCTAGCTAACCAGGTAAAAACAGGAGTAACTAACAGCTAGTTAACCAGGAAATAAATGAGTAACTAACAGCTAGCTTACCAGGGGAAACATGAGTAACTAAAAGCTAGCTAACAAGGGAATAAATGAGTAACTGACAGCTAGTTAACCAGGGAAGAAATGAGTTATCAACAGCTAGCTAGCCAGAAAATAAATGGGTAACTAACAGCTAGCTTACCAGGGGAAACATGAGTAACTAAAAGCTAGCTAACAAGGGAATAAATGAGTAACTGACAGCTAGTTAACCAGGGAATAAATGAGTAATTCAATGCTAGCTAACCAGAAAATAAATGAGTAACTAACAGCTA